>NW_027228149.1:0-135483 GCF_037783145.1 Equus przewalskii
ACCTGGCGGACACTCCGAAACCACCTGTCGCGCATGCCGGCACAGCCTCTCAGACTCCGGAACCTCGTGCCGGACACCACAGAACCACCTACCGGACAGACCGGAACCACCTGCCGGACACGCCGGAACCACCGGCTCGACTCGCCGGAACGACCGCTGGACATGCAAAATCACCTGCCGGCTACGCCGGAAACACTTGGCGAACACTCCGGAATCACCTGCCGGGCATGCCGGAACCACCTCTCAGATATGCCAGAACCACGTGCCAATGACCCCGGAAGCACCTGCCGAGCACGCCGGAACCACCTGCTCGACTCGCCAGAACCACCTGCCGGACACGCAAAAATCACCTGCCGGCTACGCCACAACCAGTTGGGGAACACTTCGGAATCACCTGCCGGGCTTGCTGGAACCACCTGCCGGTCATGCCAAAATCACCTGCCAACTACGCCAGTACCACTTGGCGGACACTGTGGAAACACCTGTCGGGCCGGCCGGAACCACATCTCAGACGTGCCAGAACCATGTGCATGAGATGCTGGAACCACACCCCGAACAGACGGAAAACACCTGCCAGACCCGTCTGGACAACGTGCCGATCACGCCGGAGCCACCTGCTCGACTCGCCAGAACCACCTACCTGACATGCCCAAATCACCAGCCGGGTATGCCAGAACCACTTGGCCGACACTCCGGAATCATCTGCCGGACATGCCGGAACCAGCTCTCAGACACACCAGAACCAAGTGCCGGACCCGCCGGAAGCACCTGCCGAGCATGCCGGAGCCACCTGCTCGACTCGCCAGAAACACCTGCCGGACACGCCAAAATCACCTGCCGGGTACGCCAGAACCACCTGGCGGACACTCCGAAACCACCTGTCGCGCATGCCGGAACCACCTCTCAGACGTGCCGGAAGCACGTGCCGGACACGCCGGAATCGCCTACCAGACAGACCGGAACCACCTGCCGAGCACGCCGGAGCCACCTGTTCGACTCGCTGGAACCACCTGCCGGACAGGCCAATATCAACTGCTGGCTATGCCAGAACCACCTGGGGGACGGTCCGGAATCACCTGCCAGCCATGGCGGAACCACCTCTCACTCGTACCAGAACCACCTGCCGGAGAAGCTGGAAACACGTCCTGGACAGTCTGGAACCACCTGCCGGCCAAGCCTGAACCACCTGCCAAGCACAACGGAACAACCTGCCAGACACGCCAAAATCACCTGCGTGTTATGCCAGAAACACTTGGACGACTCTCTGGGATGACCTGCCGGGCATGCCGGAACCACCTCTCAGACGTGCCAGAACCATGTGGCGGACAGTCCGGAATCACCTGTTGGGCATGCGCAACCACCTCTGAGACGTACCAGAACCACATGCGGTGCAGGCTGGAACCACATACCGGACAGACCGGAATCACCTTTCGGGCATGCCGGAACCACCTGTCAGATGTGCCAGAAACACGTGCCGGAGACGCCGGAAGCACCTGCCAAGCACGTTGGAACCAGCTGCTCAACTCGCCTGAACCACCTGCCGGACATGCCAAAATCACCTGCCGACTATGCCAGAACCACTTGGTGAACACTCCGGAATCACTTGCCGGGCATGCAGGAACCACCTCTCAGACATGCCAGAACCCCGTGCCAATGACCCCGGAAGCACCAGCCGAGCACGCCGGAACCACCTGCTCGACTCGCCAGAAACACCTGCCGATCACGCAAAAATCACCTGCCGGCTACGCCACAACCAGTTGGTGAACACTTTGTAATCACCTGCCAGGCTTGCTGGAACCACCTGCCAGTCATGCCAAAATCACCTGCCAACTACGCCAGAACCGCTTGGCGGACACTGCGGAAACACCTGTCGGGCCGGCTGGAACCACATCTCAGACGTGCCAGAAACGTGTTCATGAGATGCTGGAACCACACCCCGAACAGACGGATACCACCTGCCAGAACCGCCTGAACCACCTGCTGAGCACGCCGGAACCACCTGCTCGACTCACCGGTACCACCTCCCTGACACGCCAAAATCACCTGCTGGGTATGCCAGAACCACTTGGCGGACACTCCGGAATCATCTGCCGGACATGCCGGAACCAGCTCTCAGACACATCAGAACCAAGTGCCGGAGACGCCGGAAGCACCTGCCGAGCATGCCGGAGCCACCTGCTCGACTCGCCAGAAACACCTGCCGGACACGCCAAAATCACCTGCCGGGTACGCCAGAACCACCTGGCGGACACTACGGAATCACCTGCCGCGCATGCCGGAACCACCTCTCAGACGTGCCGGAAGCACGTGCCGGACACGCCGGAACCACCTACCGGACAGACCGGAACCACCTGCCAAGAACGCCGGAGCCACCTGTTCGACTCGCTGGAACCACCTGCCGGACAGGCCAATATCAACTGCTGGCTATGCCAGAACCACCTGGGGGACAGTCCGGGATCACCTGCCAGCCATGGCGGAACCAGCTCTCAGACGTACCAGAACCACCTGCCGGAGAAGCTGGAAACACGTCCTGGACAGACTGGAACCACGTGACGGCCATGCCTGAACCACCTGCTGAGCACGGCGGAACCACCTGCCGGACACGCCAAAATCACCTGCGGGCTACGCCAGAACCACTTGGACGACTCTCCGAAATGACCTGCCGGGCATGTTGGAACCACCTCTCAGACGTGCCAGAAGCACGTGGCGGACAGTCCGGAATCACCTGTTGGGCATACGCAACCACCTCTGACCCGTACCAGAACCACGTGCCATGCACGCCGGAACCACCTAACGGACAGACCGGAATCAACTCTTGGGCATGCCGGAACCACCAGTCAGATGTGCCAGAAACACGTGCCGGAGACGCCGGAAGCACCTGCCGAGCACGTCGCAACCACCTGCTCAACTCGCCGGAACCACCTGCCGGACACGCCAAAATCACCTGCCCGCTACACCAGCACCACTTCGGGGACAAGCCGGAATCACGTGAGGGGCATGCCGGCACAGCCTCTCAGACTGAACCTCGTGCCGGACACCACAGAACCACCTGCCGGACAGACCGGAACCACCTGCCGGACACGCCGGAACCACCGGCTCGACCCGCCGGAACGACCACTGGACATGCAAAATCACCTGCCGGCTACGCCGGAAACACTTGGCGAACACTCCGGAATCACCTGCCGGGCATGCCGGAACCACCTCTCAGATATGCCAGAACCACGTGCCAATGACCCCGGAAGCACCTGCCGAGCACGCCGGAACCACCTGCTCGACTCGCCAGAACCACCTGCCGGACACGCAAAAATCACCTGCCGGCTACGCCACAACCAGTTGGGGAACACTTCGGAATCACCTGCCGGGCTTGCTGGAACCACCTGCCGGTCATGCCAAAATCACCTGCCAACTACGCCAGTACCACTTGGCGGACACTGTGGAAACACCTGTCGGGCCGGCCGGAACCACATCTCAGACGTGCCAGAACCATGTGCATGAGATGCTGGAACCACACCCCGAACAGACGTAAAACACCTGCCAGACCCGTCTGAACAACGTGCCGAGCACGCCGGAGCCACCTGCTCGACTCGCCGGAACCACCTACCTGACATGCCCAAATCACCAGCCGGGTATGCCAGAACCACTTGGCGGACACTCCGGAATCATCTGCCGGACATGCCGGAACCAGCTCTCAGACACACCAGAACCAAGTGCCGGAGCCGCCGGAAGCACCTGCCGAGCATGCCGGAGCCACCTGCTCGACTCGCCAGAAACACCTGCCGGAGACGCCAAAATCACCTGCCGGGTACGCCAGAACCACCTGGCGGACACTCCGAAACCACATGTCGCGCATGCCGGAACCACCTCTCAGACGTGCTGGAAGCACGTGCCGGACACGCCGGAATCGCCTACCAGACAGACCGGAACCACCTGCCGAGCACGCCGGAGCCACCTGTTCGACTCGCTGGAACCACCTGCCGGACAGGCCAATATCAACTGCTGGCTATGCCAGAACCACCTGGGGGATAGTCAGGGATCACCTGCCAGCCATGGCGGAACCACCTCTCACACGTACCAGAACCACCAGCCGGAGAAGCTGGAAACACGTCCTGGACAGTCTGGAACCACCTGCCGGCCAAGCCTGAACCACCTGCCAAGCACAACGGAACAACCTGCCAGACACGCCAAAATCACCTGCGTGTTATGCCAGAAACACTTGGACGACTCTCTGGGATGACCTGCCGGGCATGCCGGAACCACCTCTCAGACGTGCCAGAACCATGTGGCGGACAGTCCGGAATCACCTGTTGGGCATGCGCAACCACCTCTGAGACGTACCAGAACCACATGCGGTGAAGGCTGGAACCACCTACCGGACAGACCGGAATCACCTTTCGGGCATGCCGGAACCACCTGTCAGATGTGCCAGAAACACGTGCCGGAGACGCCGGAAGCACCTGCCAAGCACGTTGGAACCACCTGCTCAACTCGCCTGAACCACCTGCCGGACATGCCAAAATCACCTGCCGACTATGCCAGAACCACTTGGTGAACACTCCGGAATCACTTGCCGGGCATGCAGGAACCACCTCTCAGACATGCCAGAACCCCGTGCCAATGACCCCGGAAGCACCAGCCGAGCACGCCGGAACCACCTGCTCGACTCGCCAGAACCACCTGCCGATCACGCAAAAATCACCTGCCGGCTACGCCACAACCAGTTGGTGAACACTTTGGAATCACCTGCCAGGCTTGCTGGAACCACCTGCCAGTCATGCCAAAATCACCTGCCAACTACGCCAGAACCGCTTGGCGGACACTGCGGAAACACCTGTCGGGCCGGCTGGAACCACATCTCAGACGTGTCAGAAACGTGTTCATGAGATGCTGGAACCACACCCCGAACAGACGGATACCACCTGCCAGAACCGCCTGAACCACCTGCTGAGCACGCCGGAACCACCTGCTCGACTCACCGGTACCACCTCCCTGACACGCCAAAATCACCTGCTGGGTATGCCAGAACCACTTGGCGGACACTCCGGAATCATCTGCCGGACATGCCGGAACCAGCTCTCAGACACACCAGAACCAAGTGCTGGAGACGCCGGAAGCACCTGCCGAGCATGCCGGAGCCACCTGCTCGACTCGCCAGAAACACCTGCCGGACACGCCAAAATCACCTGCCGGGTATGCCAGAACCACCTGGCGGACACTACGGAATCACCTGCCACGCATGCCGGAACCACCTCTCAGACGTGCCGGAAGCACGTGCCGGACACGCCGGAATCACCTACCGGACAGACCGGAGCCACCTGCCGAGCACGCCGGGGCCACCTGTTCGACTCGCTGGAACCACCTGCCGGACAGACCAATATCAACTGCTGGCTATGCCAGAACCACCTGGGGGACAGTCCGGGATCACCTGCCAGCCATGGCGGAACCAGCTCTCAGACGTACCAGAACCACCTGCCGGAGAAGCTGGAAACACGTCCTGGACAGACTGGAACCACGTGACGGCCATGCCTGAACCACCTGCTGAGCACGGCGGAACCACCTGCCGGACACGCCAAAATCACCTGCGGGCTACGCCAGAACCACTTGGACGACTCTCCGAAATGACCTGCCGGGCATGTTGGAACCACCTCTCAGACGTGCCAGAAGCACGTGGCGGACAGTCCGGTATCACCTGTTGGGCATACGCAACCACCTCTGAGACGTACCAGAACCACGTGCCGTGCACGCCGGAACTACCTACCGGACAGACCGGAATCAACTTTTGGGCATGCCGGAACCACCAGTCAGATGTGAGAGAAACACGTGCCGGAGACGCCGGAAGCACCTGCCAAGCACGTCGCAACCACCTGCTCAACTCGCCTGAACCACCTGCCGGACACGCCAAAATCACGTGCCCGCTACACCAGCACCACTTCGGGGACAAGCCGGAATCACGTGAGGGGCATGCCGACACAGCCTCTCAGACTGAACCTCGTGCCGGACACCACAGAACCACCTGCCGGACAGACCGGAACCACCTGCCGGACACGCCGGAACCACCGGCTCGACCCGCCGGAACGACCGCTGGACATGCAAAATCACCTGCCGGCTACGCCGGAAACACTTGGCGAACACTCCGGAATCACCTGCCGGGCATGCCGGAACCACCTCTCAGATATGCCAGAACCACGTGCCAATGACCCCGGAAGCACCTGCCGAGCACGCCGGAACCACCTGCTCGACTCGCCAGAACCACCTGCCGATCACGCAAAAATCACCTGCCGGCTACGCCACAACCAGTTGGTGAACACTTTGGAATCACCTGCCAGGCTTGCTGGAACCACCTGCCAGTCATGCCAAAATCACCTGCCAACTACGCCAGAACCGCTTGGCGGACACTGCGGAAACACCTGTCGGGCCGGCTGGAACCACATCTCAGACGTGTCAGAAACGTGTTCATGAGATGCTGGAACCACACCCCGAACAGACGGATACCACCTGCCAGAACCGCCTGAACCACCTGCTGAGCACGCCGGAACCACCTGCTCGACTCACCGGTACCACCTCCCTGACACGCCAAAATCACCTGCTGGGTATGCCAGAACCACTTGGCGGACACTCCGGAATCATCTGCCGGACATGCCGGAACCAGCTCTCAGACACACCAGAACCAAGTGCTGGAGACGCCGGAAGCACCTGCCGAGCATGCCAGAGCCACCTGCTCGACTCGCCAGAAACACCTGCCGGACACGCCAAAATCACCTGCCGGGTATGCCAGAACCACCTGGCGGACACTACGGAATCACCTGCCGCGCATGCCGGAACCACCTCTCAGACGTGCCGGAAGCACGTGCCGGACACGCCGGAATCACCTACCGGACAGACCGGAGCCACCTGCCGAGCACGCCGGGGCCACCTGTTCGACTCGCTGGAACCACCTGCCGGACAGACCAATATCAACTGCTGGCTATGCCAGAACCACCTGGGGGACAGTCCGGGATCACCTGCCAGCCATGGCGGAACCAGCTCTCAGACGTACCAGAACCACCTGCCGGAGAAGCTGGAAACACGTCCTGGACAGACTGGAACCACGTGACGGCCATGCCTGAACCACCTGCTGAGCACGGCGGAACCACCTGCCGGACAGACCGGAACCACCTGCCGAGCACGCCGGAGCCACCTGTTCAACTCGCCTGAACCACCTGCCGGACATGCCAAAATCACCTGCCGACTATGCCAGAACCACTTGGCGAACACTCCGGAATCACTTGCCGGGCATGCAGGAAACACCTCTCAGACATGCCAGAACCCCGTGCCAAAGACCCCGGAAGCACCAGCCGAGCACGCCGGAACCACCTGCTCGACTCGCCAGAACCACCTGCCGGACACGCAAAAATCACCTGCCGGCTACGCCACAACCAGTTGGGGAACACTTCGGAATCACCTGCCGGGCTTGCTGGAACCACCTGCCGGTCATGCCAAAATCACCTGCCAACTACGCCAGTACCACTTGGCGGACACTGTGGAAACACCTGTCGGGCCGGCCGGAACCACATCTCAGACGTGCCAGAACCATGTGCATGAGATGCTGGAACCACACCCCGAACAGACGGAAAACACCTGCCAGACCCGTCTGAACAACGTGCCGAGCACGCCGGAGCCACCTGCTCGACTGGCCGGAACCACCTACCTGACATGCCCAAATCACCAGCCGGGTATGCCAGAACCACTTGGCGGACACTCCGGAATCATCTGCCGGACATGCCGGAACCAGCTCTCAGACACACCAGAACCACGTGCCGGAGACGCCGGAAGCACCTGCCGAGCATGCCGGAGCCACCTGCTCGACTCGCCAGAAACACCTGCCGGACACGCCAAAATCACCTGCCAGGCACGCCAGAAGCACCTGGCGGACACTCCGAAACCACCTGTCGCGCATGCCGGAACCACCTCTCAGACGTGCCGGAAGCACGTGCCGGACACGCCGGAATCACCTACCGGACAGACCGGAACCACCTGCCGAGCACGCCGGAGCCACCTGTTCGACTCGCTGGAGCCACCTGCCTGACAGGCCAATATGAAATGCTGGCTATGCCAGAACCACCTGGGGGACGGTCCGGAATCACCTGCCAGCCATGGCGGAACCACCTCTCAGACGTACCAGAACCACCTGCAGGAGAAGCTGGAAACACGTCCTGCACAGTCTGGAACCACCTGCCGGCCAAGCCTGAACCACCTGCCAAGCACAACGGAACAACCTGCCAGACACGCCAAAATCACCTGCGTGTTATGCCAGAACCACTTGGAGGACTCTCTGGGATGACCTGCCGGGCATGCCGGAACCACCTCTCAGACGTGCCAGAACCATGTGGCGGACAGTCCGGAATCACCTGTTGGGCATGCGCAACCACCTCTGAGACGTACCAGAACCACATGCCGTGCAGGCTGGAACCACCTACCGGACAGACCGGAATCACCTTTCGGGCATGCCGGAACCACCTGTCAGATGTGCCAGAAACACGTGCCGGAGACGCCGGAAGCACCTGCCAAGCACGTTTTAACCACCTGCTCAACTCGCCTGAACCACCTGCCGGACATGCCAAAATCACCTGCCGACTATACCAGAACCACTTGGCGAACACTCCGGAATCACTTGCCGGGCATGCAGGAACCACCTCTCAGACATGCCAGAACCACGTGCCAATGACCCCGGAAGCACCAGCCGAGCATGCAGGAACCACCTGCTCGACTCGCCAGAACCACCTGCCGATCACGCCAAAATCACCTGCCGGCTACGCCACAACCAGTTGGTGAACACTTTGGAATCACCTGCCAGGCTTGCTGGAACCACCTGCTAGTCATGCCAAAATCAGCTGCCAACTATGCCAGAACCGCTTGGCGGACACTGCGGAAAGACCTGTCGGGCCGGCTGTAACCACATCTCAGACGTGCCAGAAACGTGTTCATGAGATGCTGGAACCACACCCCGAACAGACGGATACCACCTGCCAGAACCGCCTGAACCACCTGCTGAGCACGCCGGAACCACCTGCTCGACTCACCGGTACCACCTCCCTGACACGCCAAAATCACCTGCTGGGTATGTCAGAACCACTTGGCGGAAACTCTGGAATCATCTGCCAGACATGCCGGAACCAGCTCTCAGACACACCAGAACCAAGTGCCGGAGACGCCGGAAGCACCTGCCGAGCATGCCGGAGCCACCTGTTC
This sequence comes from Equus przewalskii, assembly GCF_037783145.1. Taxonomy (NCBI): domain Eukaryota; kingdom Metazoa; phylum Chordata; class Mammalia; order Perissodactyla; family Equidae; genus Equus; species Equus przewalskii. The sequence goes on from NW_027228149.1 coordinate 9,226, forward strand.
GACTCGCTGGAACCACCTGCCGGACAGGCCAATATCAACTGCTGGCTATGCCAGAACCACCTGGGGGACAGTCCGGGATCACCTGCCAGCCATGGCGGAACCACCTCTCAGACGTACCAGAACCACCTGCCGGAGAAGCTGGAAACACGTCCTGGACAGACTGGAACCACGTGACGGCCATGCCTGAACCACCAGCCGAGCACGGCGGAACCACCTGCCGGACACGCCAAAATCACCTGCGGGCTACACCAGAACCACTTGGACGACTCTCCGAAATGACCTGCCGGGCATGTTGGAACCTCCTCTCAGACGTGCCAGAAGCACGTGGCGGACAGTCCGGAATCACCTGTTGGGCATACGCAACCACCTCTGAGACGTACCAGAACCACGTGCCGTGCACGCCGGAACCACCTACCGGACAGACCGGAATCAACTTTTGGGCATGCCGGAACCACCAGTCAGATGTGCCAGAAACACGTGCCGGAGACGCCGGAACCACCTGCCGAGCACGTCGCAACCACCTGCTCAACACGCCTGAACCACCTGCCGGACACGCCAAAATCACCTGCCCGCTACACCAGCACCACTTCGAGGACAAGCCGGAATCACGTGAGGGGCATGCCGGCACAGCCTCTCAGACTGAACCTCGTGCCGGACACCACAGAACCACCTGCCGGACAGACCGGAAACACCTGCCGGACACGCCGGAACCACCGGCTCGACCCGCCGGAACGACCGCTGGACATGCAAAATCACCTGCCGGCTACGCCGCAAACGCTTGGCGAACACTCCGGAATCACCTGCCGGGCATGCCGGAACCACCTCTCAGATATGCCAGAACCACGTGCCCATGACCCCGGAAGCACCTGCCGAGCACGCCGGAACCACCTGCTCGACTCGGCAGAACCACCTGCCGGACACGCAAAAATCAGGTGCCGGCTATGCCACAACCACTTGTGGAACACTTCGGAATCACCTGCCGGGCTTGCTGGAACCACCTGCCGGTCATGCCAAAATCACCTGCCAACTACGCCAGTACTACTTGGCGGACACTGTGGAAACACCTGTCGGGCCGGCCGGAACCACATCTCAGACGTGCCAGAACCATGTGCATGAGATGCTGGAACCACACCCCGAACAGACGGAAAACACCTGCCAGACCCGTCTGAACAACCTGCCGAGCACGCCGGAGCCACCTGCTCGACTCGCCGGAACCACCTACCTGACATGCCAAAATCACCATCTGGGTATGCCAGAACCACTTGGCGGACACTCCGGAATCATCTGCCGGACATGCCGGAACCAGCTCTCAGACACACCAGAACCACGTGCCGGAGACGCCGGAAGCACCTGCCGAGCATGCCGGAGCCACCTGCTCGACTCGCCAGAAACACCTGCCGGACACGCCAAAATCACCTGCCGGGTACGCCAGAACCACCTGGCGGACACTCGGAAATCACCTGTCGCGCATGCCGGAACCACCTCTCAGACGTGCCGGAAGCACGTGCCGGACACGCCGGAATCACCTACCGGACAGACCGGAACCACCTGCCGAGCACGCCGGAGCCACCTGTTCGACTCGCTGGAACCACCTGCCGGACAGGCCAATATTAACTGCTGGCTATGCCAGAACTACCTGGGTGACAGTCCGGGATCACCTGCCAGCCATGGCGGAACCACCTCTCAGACGTACCAGAACCACCTGCCGGAGAAGCTGGAAACACGTCCTGGACAGACTGGAACCACGTGACGGCCATGCCTGAACCACCTGCCGAGCACGGCGGAACCACCTGCCGGACATGCCAAAATAACCTGCGGGCTACGCCAGAACCACTTGGACGACTCTCCGAAATGACCTGCCGGGCATGTTGGAACCACCTCTCAGACGTGCCAGAAGCACGTGGCGGACAGTCCGGAATCACCTGTTGGGCATACGCAACCACCTCTGAGACGTACCAGAACCACGTGCCGTGCACGCCGGAACCACCTACCGGACTGACCGGAATCAATTTTGGGCATGCTGGAACCACCAGTCAGATGTGCCAGAAACACGTGCCGGAGACGCCGGAAGCACCTGCCGAGCACGTCGCAACCACCTGCTCAACTCGCCTGAACCACCTGCCGGACACGCCAAAATCACCTGCCCGCTACACCAGCACCACTTCGGGGACAAGCCGGAATCACGTGAGGGGCATGCCGGCACAGCCTCTCAGACTGAACCTCGTGCCGGACACCACAGAACCACCTGCCGGACAGACCGGAACCACCTGCCGGACACGCCGGAACCACCGGCTCGACCCGCCGGAACGACCGCTGGACATGCAAAATCACCTGCCGGCTACGCCGGAAACACTTGGCGAGCACTCCGGAATCACCTGCCGGGCATGCCGGAACCACCTCTCAGATATGCCAGAACCACGTGCCAATGACCCCGGAAGCACCTGCCGAGCACGCCGGAACCACCTGCTCGACTCGCCAGAACCACCTGCCGGACACGCAAAAATCACCTGCCGGCTACGCCACAACCAGTTGGGGAACACTTCGGAATCACCTGCCGGGCTTGCTGGAACCACCTGCCGGTCATGCCAAAATCACCTGCCAACTACGCCAGTACCACTTGGCGGACACTGTGGAAACACCTGTCGGGCCGGCCGGAACCACATCTCACACGTGCCAGAACCATGTGCATGAGATGCTGGAACCACACCCCGAACAGACGGAAAACACCTGCCAGACCCGTCTGAACAACCTGCCGAGCACGCCGGAGCCACCTGCTCGACTCGCCGGAACCACCTACCTGACATGCCCAAATCACCAGCCGGGTATGCCAGAACCACTTGGCGGACACTCCGGAATCATCTGCCGGACATGCCGGAACCAGCTCTCAGACACACCAGAACCACGTGCCGGAGACGCCGGAAGCACCTGCCAAGCATGCCGGAGCCACCTGCTCGACTCGCCAGAAACACCTGCCGGACACGCCAAAATCACCTGCCGGGTACGCCAGATCCACCTGGCGGACACTCCGAAATCACCTGCCGCGCATGCCGGAGCCACCTCTCAGACGTGCCGGAAGCACGTGCCGGCCACGCCGGAATCACCTACCGGACAGACCGGAACCACCTGCCAAGCACGCCGGAGCCACCTGTTCGACTCGCTGGAACCACCTGCCGGACAGGCCAATATCAACTGCTGGCTATGCCAGAACCACCTGGGGGACGGTCCGGAATCGCCTGCCAGCCATGGCGGAACCACCTCTCAGACGTACCAGAACCACCTGCCGGAGAAGCTGGAAACACGTCCTGGACAGTCTGGAACCACCTGCCGGCCAAGCCTGAACCACCTGCCAAGCACAACGGAACAACCTGCCAGACACGCCAAAATCACCTGCGTGTTATGCCAGAACCACTTGGAGGACTCTCTGGGATGACATGCCGGGCATGCCGGAACCACCTCTCAGACGTGCCAGAACCATGTGGCGGACAGTCCGGAATCACCTGTTGGGCATGCGCAACCACCTCTGAGACGTACCAGAACCACATGCGGTGCAGGCTGGAACCACCTACCGGACAGACCGGAATCACCTTTCGGGCATGCCGGAACCACCTGTCAGATGTGCCAGAAACACGTGCCGGAGACGCCGGAAGCACCTGCCAAGCACGTTGGAACCACCTGCTCAACTCGCCTGAACCACCTGCCGGACATGCCAAAATCACCTGCCGACTATGCCAGAACCACTTGGCGAACACTCCGGAATCACTTGCCGGGCATGCAGGAAACACCTCTCAGACATGCCAGAACCCCGTGCCAATGACCCCGGAAGCAACAGCCGAGCACGCCGGAACCACCTGCTCGACTCGCCAGAACCACCTGCCGGACACGCAAAAATCACCTGCCGGCTACGCCACAACCAGTTGGGGAACACTTCGGAATCACCTGCCAGGCTTGCTGGAACCACCTGCCGGTCATGCCAAAATCACCTGCCAACTACGCCAGTACCACTTGGCGGACACTGTGGAAACACCTGTCGGGCCGGCCGGAACCACATCTCAGATATGGCAGAACCATGTGCATGAGATGCTGGAACCACACCCCGAACAGACGGAAAACACCTGCTAGACCCGTCTGAACAACGTGCCGAGCACGCCGGAGCCACCTGCTCGACTCGCCGGAACCACCTACCTGACATGCCAAAATCACCAGCCGGGTATGCCAGAACCACTTGGCGGACACTCCGGAATCATCTGCCGGACATGCCGGAACCAGCTCTCAGACACACCAGAACCACGTGCCGGAGACGCCGGAAGCACCTGCCGAGCATGCCGGAGCCACCTGCTCGACTCGCCAGAAACACCTGCCGGACACGCCAAAATCACCTGCCGGGTACGCCAGAACCACCTGGCGGACACTCCGAAACCACCTGTCGCGCATGCCGGAACCACCTCTCAGACGTGCCGGAAGCACGTGCCGGACACGCCGGAATCACCTACCGGACAGACCGGAACCACCTGCCGAGCACGCCGGAGCCACCTGTTCAACTCGCCTGAACCACCTGCCGGACATGCCAAAATCACCTGCCGACTATGCCAGAATCACTTGGCGAACACTCCGGAATCACTTGCCGGGCATGCAGGAACCACCTCTCAGACATGCCAGAACCCCGTGCCAATGACCCCGGAAGCACCAGCCGACCACGCCAGAACCACCTGCTCGACTCGCCAGAACCACCTGCCGATCACGCAAAAATCACCTGCCGGCTACGCCACAACCAGTTGGTGAACACTTTGGAATCACCTGCCAGGCTTGCTGGAACCACCTGCCAGTCATGCCAAAATCACCTGCCAACTACGCCAGAACCGCTTGGCGGAAACTGCGGAAACACCTGTCGGGCCGCCTGGAACCACATCTCAGACGTGCCAGAAACGTGTTCATGAGATGCTGGAACCACACCCCGAACAGACGGATACCACCTGCCAGAACCGCCTGAACCACCTGCTGAGCACGCCGGAACCACCTGCTCGACTCACCGGTACCACCTCCCTGACACGACAAACTCACCTGCTGGGTATGCCAGAACCACTTGGCGGACACTCCGGAATCATCTGCCGGACATGCCGGAACCAGCTCTCAGACACACCAGAACCAAGTGCCGGAGACACCGGAAGCACCTGCCGAGCATGCCGGAGCCACCTGCTCGACTCGCCAGAAACACCTGCCGGACACGCCAAAATCACCTGCCGGGTACGCCAGAACCACCTGGCGGACACTACGGAATCACCTGCCGCGCATGCCGGAACCACCTCTCAGACGTGCCGGAAGCACGTGCCGGACACGCCGGAACCACCTACCGGACAGACCGGAACCACCTGCCAAGAACGCCGGAGCCACCTGTTCGACTCGCTGGAACCACCTGCCGGACAGGCCAATATCAACTGCTGGCTATGCCAGAACCACCTGGGGGACAGTCCGGGATCACCTGCCAGCCATGGCGGAACCACCTCTCAGACGTACCAGAACCACCTGCCGGAGAAGCTGGAAACACGTCCTGGACAGACTGGAACCACGTGACGGCCATGCCTGAACCACCTGCCGAGCACGGCGGAACCACCTGCCGGACACGCCAAAATCACCTGCGGGCTACGCCAGAACCACTTGGACGACTCTCCGAAATGACCTGCCGGGCATGATGGAACCACCTCTCAGACGTGCCAGAAGCACGTGGCGGACAGTCCGGAATCACCTGTTGGGCATACGCAACCACCTCTGACCCGTACCAGAACCACGTGCCGTGCACGCCGGAACCACCTAACGGACAGACCGGAATCAACTCTTGGGCATGCCGGAACCACCAGTCAGATGTGCCAGAAACACGTGCCGGAGACGCCGGAAGCACCTGCCGAGCACGTCGCAACCACCTGCTCAACTCGCCTGAACCACCTGCCGGACACGCCAAAATCACCTGCCCGCTACACCAGCACCACTTCGGGGACAAGCCGGAATCACGTGAGGGGCATGCCGGCACAGCCTCTCAGACTGAACCTCGTGCCGGACACCACAGAACCACCTGCCGGACAGACCGGAACCACCTGCCGGACACGCCGGAACCACCGGCTCGACCCGCCGGAACGACCGCTTGACATGCAAAATCACCTGCCGGCTACGCCGGAAACACTTGGCGAGCACTCCGGAATCACCTGCCGGGCATGCCGGAACCACCTCTCAGATATGCCAGAACCACGTGCCAATGACCCCGGAAGCACCTGCCGAGCACGCCGGAACCACCTGCTCGACTCGCCAGAACCACCTGCCGGACACGCAAAAATCACCTGCCGGCTACGCCACAACCAGTTGGGGAACACTTCGGAATCACCTGCCGGGCTTGCTGGAACCACCTGCCGGTCATGCCAAAATCACCTGCCAACTACGCCAGTACCACTTGGCGGACACTGTGGAAACACCTGTCGGGCCGGCCGGAACCACATCTCACACGTGCCAGAACCATGTGCATGAGATGCTGGAACCACACCCCGAACAGACGGAAAACACCTGCCAGACCCGTCTGAACAACCTGCCGAGCACGCCGGAGCCACCTGCTCGACTCGCCGGAACCACCTACCTGACATGCCCAAATCACCAGCCGGGTATGCCAGAACCACTTGGCGGACACTCCGGAATCATCTGCCGGACATGCCGGAACCAGCTCTCAGACACACCAGAACCACGTGCCGGAGACGCCGGAAGCACCTGCCAAGCATGCCGGAGCCACCTGCTCGACTCGCCAGAAACACCTGCCGGACACGCCAAAATCACCTGCCGGGTACGCCAGATCCACCTGGCGGACACTCCGAAATCACCTGCCGCGCATGCCGGAGCCACCTCTCAGACGTGCCGGAAGCACGTGCCGGCCACGCCGGAATCACCTACCGGACAGACCGGAACCACCTGCCAAGCACGCCGGAGCCACCTGTTCGACTCGCTGGAACCACCTGCCGGACAGGCCAATATCAACTGCTGGCTATGCCAGAACCACCTGGGGGACGGTCCGGAATCGCCTGCCAGCCATGGCGGAACCACCTCTCAGACGTACCAGAACCACCTGCCGGAGAAGCTGGAAACACGTCCTGGACAGTCTGGAACCACCTGCCGGCCAAGCCTGAACCACCTGCCAAGCACAACGGAACAACCTGCCAGACACGCCAAAATCACCTGCGTGTTATGCCAGAACCACTTGGAGGACTCTCTGGGATGACATGCCGGGCATGCCGGAACCACCTCTCAGACGTGCCAGAACCATGTGGCGGACAGTCCGGAATCACCTGTTGGGCATGCGCAACCACCTCTGAGACGTACCAGAACCACATGCGGTGCAGGCTGGAACCACCTACCGGACAGACCGGAATCACCTTTCGGGCATGCCGGAACCACCTGTCAGATGTGCCAGAAACACGTGCCGGAGACGCCGGAAGCACCTGCCAAGCACGTTGGAACCACCTGCTCAACTCGCCTGAACCACCTGCCGGACATGCCAAAATCACCTGCCGACTATGCCAGAACCACTTGGCGAACACTCCGGAATCACTTGCCGGGCATGCAGGAAACACCTCTCAGACATGCCAGAACCCCGTGCCAATGACCCCGGAAGCAACAGCCGAGCACGCCGGAACCACCTGCTCGACTCGCCAGAACCACCTGCCGGACACGCAAAAATCACCTGCCGGCTACGCCACAACCAGTTGGGGAACACTTCGGAATCACCTGCCAGGCTTGCTGGAACCACCTGCCGGTCATGCCAAAATCACCTGCCAACTATGCCAGTACCACTTGGCGGACACTGTGGAAACACCTGTCGGGCCGGCCGGAACCACATCTCAGATATGGCAGAACCATGTGCATGAGATGCTGGAACCACACCCCGAACAGACGGAAAACACCTGCTAGACCCGTCTGAACAACGTGCCGAGCACGCCGGAGCCACCTGCTCGACTCGCCGGAACCACCTACCTGACATGCCAAAATCACCAGCCGGGTATGCCAGAACCACTTGGCGGACACTCCGGAATCATCTGCCGGACATGCCGGAACCAGCTCTCAGACACACCAGAACCACGTGCCGGAGACGCCGGAAGCACCTGCCGAGCATGCCGGAGCCACCTGCTCGACTCGCCAGAAACACCTGCCGGACACGCCAAAATCACCTGCCGGGTACGCCAGAACCACCTGGCGGACACTCCGAAACCACCTGTCGCGCATGCCGGAACCACCTCTCAGACGTGCCGGAAGCACGTGCCGGACACGCCGGAATCACCTACCGGACAGACCGGAACCACCTGCCGAGCACGCCGGAGCCACCTGTTCAACTCGCCTGAACCACCTGCCGGACATGCCAAAATCACCTGCCGACTATGCCAGAATCACTTGGCGAACACTCCGGAATCACTTGCCGGGCATGCAGGAACCACCTCTCAGACATGCCAGAACCCCGTGCCAATGACCCCGGAAGCACCAGCCGACCACGCCAGAACCACCTGCTCGACTCGCCAGAACCACCTGCCGATCACGCAAAAATCACCTGCCGGCTACGCCACAACCAGTTGGTGAACACTTTGGAATCACCTGCCAGGCTTGCTGGAACCACCTGCCAGTCATGCCAAAATCACCTGCCAACTACGCCAGAACCGCTTGGCGGAAACTGCGGAAACACCTGTCGGGCCGCCTGGAACCACATCTCAGACGTGCCAGAAACGTGTTCATGAGATGCTGGAACCACACCCCGAACAGACGGATACCACCTGCCAGAACCGCCTGAACCACCTGCTGAGCACGCCGGAACCACCTGCTCGACTCACCGGTACCACCTCCCTGACACGACAAACTCACCTGCTGGGTATGCCAGAACCACTTGGCGGACACTCCGGAATCATCTGCCGGACATGCCGGAACCAGCTCTCAGACACACCAGAACCAAGTGCCGGAGACACCGGAAGCACCTGCCGAGCATGCCGGAGCCACCTGCTCGACTCGCCAGAAACACCTGCCGGACACGCCAAAATCACCTGCCGGGTACGCCAGAACCACCTGGCGGACACTACGGAATCACCTGCCGCGCATGCCGGAACCACCTCTCAGACGTGCCGGAAGCACGTGCCGGACACGCCGGAACCACCTACCGGACAGACCGGAACCACCTGCCAAGAACGCCGGAGCCACCTGTTCGACTCGCTGGAACCACCTGCCGGACAGGCCAATATCAACTGCTGGCTATGCCAGAACCACCTGGGGGACAGTCCGGGATCACCTGCCAGCCATGGCGGAACCACCTCTCAGACGTACCAGAACCACCTGCCGGAGAAGCTGGAAACACGTCCTGGACAGACTGGAACCACGTGACGGCCATGCCTGAACCACCTGCCGAGCACGGCGGAACCACCTGCCGGACACGCCAAAATCACCTGCGGGCTACGCCAGAACCACTTGGACGACTCTCCGAAATGACCTGCCGGGCATGATGGAACCACCTCTCAGACGTGCCAGAAGCACGTGGCGGACAGTCCGGAATCACCTGTTGGGCATACGCAACCACCTCTGACCCGTACCAGAACCACGTGCCGTGCACGCCGGAACCACCTAACGGACAGACCGGAATCAACTCTTGGGCATGCCGGAACCACCAGTCAGATGTGCCAGAAACACGTGCCGGAGACGCCGGAAGCACCTGCCGAGCACGTTGCAACCACCTGCTCAACTCGCCGGAACCACCTGCCGGACACGCCAAAATCACCTGCCCGCTACACCAGCACCACTTCGGGGACAAGCCGGAATCACTTGAGGGCCATGCCGGCACAGCCTCTCAGACTGAACCTCATGCCGGACACCACAGAACCACCTGCCGGACAGACCGGAACCACCTGCCGGAAACGCCGGAACCACCGGCTCGACCCGCCGGAACGACCGCTGGACATGCAAAATCACCTGCCGGCTACGCCGGAAACACTTGGCGAACACTCCGGAATCACCTGCCGGGCATGCCGGAACCACCTCTCAGATATGCCAGAACCACGTGCCAATGACCCCGGAAGCACCTGCCGAGCACGCCGGAACCACCTGCTCGACTCGCCAGAACCACCTGCCGGACACGCAAAAATCACCTGCCGGCTACGCCACAACCAGTTGGGGAACACTTCGGAATCACCTGCCGGGCTTGCTGGAACCACCTGCCGGTCATGCCAAAATCACCTGCCAACTACGCCAGTACCACTTGGCGGACACTGTGGAAACACCTGTCGGGCCGGCCGGAACCACATCTCAGACGTGCCAGAACCATGTGCATGAGATGCTGGAACCACACCCCGAACAGACGGAAAACACCTGCCAGACCCGTCTGGACAACGTGCCGATCACGCCGGAGCCACCTGCTCGACTCGCCAGAACCACCTACCTGACATGCCCAAATCACCAGCCGGGTATGCCAGAACCACTTGGCCGACACTCCGGAATCATCTGCCGGACATGCCGGAACCAGCTCTCAGACACACCAGAACCAAGTGCCGGACCCGCCGGAAGCACCTGCCGAGCATGCCGGAGCCACCTGCTCGACTCGCCAGAAACACCTGCCGGACACGCCAAAATCACCTGCCGGGTACGCCAGAACCACCTGGCGGACACTCCGAAACCACCTGTCGCGCATGCCGGAACCACCTCTCAGACGTGCCGGAAGCACGTGCCGGACACGCCGGAATCGCCTACCAGACAGACCGGAACCACCTGCCGAGCACGCCGGAGCCACCTGTTCGACTCGCTGGAACCACCTGCCGGACAGGCCAATATCAACTGCTGGCTATGCCAGAACCACCTGGGGGACGGTCCGGAATCACCTGCCAGCCATGGCGGAACCACCTCTCACTCGTACCAGAACCACCTGCCGGAGAAGCTGGAAACACGTCCTGGACAGTCTGGAACCACCTGCCGGCCAAGCCTGAACCACCTGCCAAGCACAACGGAACAACCTGCCAGACACGCCAAAATCACCTGCGTGTTATGCCAGAAACACTTGGACGACTCTCTGGGATGACCTGCCGGGCATGCCGGAACCACCTCTCAGACGTGCCAGAACCATGTGGCGGACAGTCCGGAATCACCTGTTGGGCATGCGCAACCACCTCTGAGACGTACCAGAACCACATGCGGTGCAGGCTGGAACCACATACCGGACAGACCGGAATCACCTTTCGGGCATGCCGGAACCACCTGTCAGATGTGCCAGAAACACGTGCCGGAGACGCCGGAAGCACCTGCCAAGCACGTTGGAACCACCTGCTCAACTCGCCTGAACCACCTGCCGGACATGCCAAAATCACCTGCCGACTATGCCAGAACCACTTGGTGAACACTCCGGAATCACTTGCCGGGCATGCAGGAACCACCTCTCAGACATGCCAGAACCCCGTGCCAATGACCCCGGAAGCACCAGCCGAGCACGCCGGAACCACCTGCTCGACTCGCCAGAACCACCTGCCGATCACGCAAAAATCACCTGCCGGCTACGCCACAACCAGTTGGTGAACACTTTTTAATCACCTGCCAGGCTTGCTGGAACCACCTGCCAGTCATGCCAAAATCACCTGCCAACTACGCCAGAACCGCTTGGCGGACACTGCGGAAACACCTGTCGGGCCGGCTGGAACCACATCTCAGACGTGCCAGAAACGTGTTCATGAGATGCTGGAACCACACCCCGAACAGACGGATACCACCTGCCAGAACCGCCTGAACCACCTGCTGAGCACGCCGGAACCACCTGCTCGACTCACCGGTACCACCTCCCTGACACGCCAAAATCACCTGCTGGGTATGCCAGAACCACTTGGCGGACACTCCGGAATCATCTGCCGGACATGCCGGAACCAGCTCTCAGACACACCAGAACCAAGTGCCGGAGCCGCCGGAAGCACCTGCCGAGCATGCCGGAGCCACCTGCTCGACTCGCCAGAAACACCTGCCGGACACGCCAAAATCACCTGCCGGGTATGCCAGAACCACCTGGCGGACACTACGGAATCACCTGCCGCGCATGCCGGAACCACCTCTCAGACGTGCCGGAAGCACGTGCCGGACACGCCGGAATCACCTACCGGACAGACCGGAGCCACCTGCCGAGCACGCCGGGGCCACCTGTTCGACTCGCTGGAACCACCTGCCGGAAAGACGAATATCAACTGCTGGCTATGCCAGAACCACCTGGGGGACAGTCCGGGATCACCTGCCAGCCATGGCGGAACCACCTCTCAGACGTACCAGAACCACCTGCCGGAGAAGCTGGAAACACGTCCTGGACAGACTGGAACCACGTGACGGCCATGCCTGAACCGCCTGCCGAGCACGGCAGAACCACGTGCCGGACACGCCAAAATCACCTGCGGGCTATGCCAGAACCACTTGGACGACTCTCCGAAATGACCTGCCGGGCATGTTGGAACCACCTCTCAGACGTGCCAGAAGCACGTGGCGGACAGTCCGGAATCACCTGTTGGGCATACGCAACCACCTCTGACACGTACCAGAACCACGTGCCGTGCACGCCGGAACTACCTACCGGACAGACCGGAATCAACTTTTGGGCATGCCGGAACCACCAGTCAGATGTGAGAGAAACACGTGCCGGAGACGCCGGAAGCACCTGCCAAGCACGTCGCAACCACCTGCTCAACTCGCCTGAACCACCTGCCGGACACGCCAAGATCACGTGCCCGCTACACCAGCACCACTTCGGGGACAAGCCGGAATCACGTGAGGGGCATGCCGACACAGCCTCTCAGACTGAACCTCGTGCCGGACACCACAGAACCACCTGCCGGACAGACCGGAACCACCTGCCGGACACGCCGGAACCACCGGCTCGACCCGCCGGAACGACCGCTGGACATGCAAAATCACCTGCCGGCTATGCCGGAAATACTTGGCGAACACTCCGGAATCACCTGCCGGGCATGCCGGAACCACCTCTCAGATATGCCAGAACCACGTGCCAATGACCCCGGAAGCACCTGCCGAGCACGCCGGAACCACCTGCTCGACTCGCCAGAACCACCTGCCGGACACGCAAAAATCACCTGCCGGCTACGCCACAACCAGTTGGGGAACACTTCGGAATCACCTGCCAGGCTTGCTGGAACCACCTGCCGGTCATGCCAAAATCACCTGCCAACTACGCCAGTACCACTTGGCGGACACTGTGGAAACACCTGTCGGGCCGGCCGGAACCACATCTCAGACGTGGCAGAACCATGTGCATGAGATGCTGGAACCACACCCCGAACAGACGGAAAACACCTGCTAGACCCGTCTGAACAACGTGCCGAGCACGCCGGAGCCACCTGCTCGACTCGCCGGAACCACCTACCTGACATGCCCAAATCACCAGCCGGGTATGCCAGAACCACTTGGAGGACACTCCGGAATCATCTGCCGGACATGCCGGAACCAGCTCTCAGACACACCAGAACCACGTGCCGGAGACGCCGGAAGCACCTGCCGAGCATGCCGGAGCCACCTGCTCGACTCGCCAGAAACACCTGCCGGACACGCCAAAATCACCTGCCGGTACGCCAGAACCACCTGGCGGACACTCCGAAACCACCTGTCGCGCATGCCGGAACCACCTCTCAGACGTGCCGGAAGCACGTGCCGGACACGCCGGAATCACCTACCGGACAGACCGGAACCACCTGCCGAGCACGCCAGAGCCACCTGTTCAACTCGCCTGAACCACCTGCCGGACATGCCAAAATCACCTGCCGACTATGCCAGAACCACTTGGCGAACACTCCGGAATCACTTGCCGGGCATGCAGGAACCACCTCTCAGACATGCCAGAACCCCGTGCCAATGACCCCGGAAGCACCAGCCGAGCACGCCGGAACCACCTGCTCGACTCGCCAGAACCACCTGCCGATCATGCAAAAATCACCTGCCGGCTACGCCACAACCAGTTGGTGAACAGTTTGGAACCACCTGCCAGGCTTGCTGGAACCACCTGCCAGTCATGCCAAAATCACCTGCCAACTACGCCAGAACCGCTTGGCGGACACTGTGGAAACACCTGTCGGGCCGGCTGGAACCACATCTCAGACGTGCCAGAAACGTGTTCATGAGATGCTGGAACCACACCCCGAACAGACGGATACCACCTGCCAGAACCGCCTGAACCACCTGCTGAGCACGCCGGAACCACCTGCTCGACTCACCGGTACCACTGCCTGACACGCCAAAATCACCTGCTGGGTACGCCAGAACCACCTGGCGGACACTCCGAAACCACCTGTCGCGCATGCCGGAACCACCTCTCAGACGTGCCGGAAGCACGTGCCGGACACGCCGGAATCACCTACCGGACAGACCGGAACCACCTGCCGAGCACGCCGGAGCCACCTGTTCGACTCGCTGGAACCACCTGCTGGACAGGCCAATATCAACTGCTGGCTATGCCAGAACCACCTGGGGGACGGTCCGGAATCACCTGCCAGCCATGGCGGAACCACCTCTCAGACGTACCAGAACCACCTGCCGGAGAAGCTGGAAACACGTCCTGGACAGTCTGGAACCACCTGCCGGCCAAGCCTGAACCACCTGCCAAGCACAACGGAACAACCTGCCAGACACGCCAAAATCACCTGCGTGTTAAGCCAGAACCACTTGGAGGACTCTCTGGGATGACCTGCCGGGCATGCCGGAACCACCTCTCAGACGTGCCTGAACCATGTGGCGGACAGTCCGGAATCACCTGTTGGGCATGCGCAACCACCTCTGAGACGTACCAGAACCACATGCCGTGCAGGCTGGAACCACCTACCGGACAGACCGGAATCACCTTTCGGGCATGCCGGAACCACCTGTCAGATGTGCCAGAAACACGTGCCGGAGACGCCGGAAGCACCTGCCAAGCACGTTGGAACCAGCTGCTCAACTCGCCTGAACCACCTGCCGGACATGCCAAAATCACCTGCCGACTATGCCAGAACCACTTGGCGAACACTCCGGAATCACTTGCCGGGCATGCAGGAACCACCTCTCAGACATGCCAGAACCCCGTGCCAATGACCCCGGAAGCACCAGCCGAGCACGCCGGAACCACCTGCTCGACTCGCCAGAACCACCTGCCGATCACGCAAAAATCACCTGCCGGCTACGCCACAACCAGTTGGTGAACACTTTGGAATCACCTGCCAGGCTTGCTGGAACCACCTGCCAGTCATGCCAAAATCACCTGCCAACTACGCCAGAACCGCTTGGCGGAAACTGCGGAAACACCTGTCGGGCCTGCTGGAACCACATCTCAGACGTGCCAGAAACGTGTTCATGAGATGCTGGAACCACACCCCGAACAGACGGATACCACCTGCCAGAACCGCCTGAACCACCTGCTGAGCACGCCGGAACCACCTGCTCGACTCACCGGTACCACCTCCCTGACACGCCAAAATCACCTGCTGGGTATGCCAGAACCACTTGGCGGACACTCCGGAATCATCTGCCGGATATGCAGGAACCAGCTCTCAGACACATCAGAAACAAGTGCCGGAGACGCCGGAAGCACCTGCCGAGCATGCCGGAGCCACCTGCTCGACTCGCCAGAAACACCTGCCGGACACGCCAAAATCACCTGCCGGGTACGCCAGAACCACCTGGCGGACACTACGGAATCACCTGCCGCGCATGCCGGAACCACCTCTCAGACGTGCCGGAAGCACGTGCCGGACACGCCGGAACCACCTACCGGACAGACCGGAACCACCTGCCAAGAACGCCGGAGCCACCTGTTCGACTCGCTGGAACCACCTGCCGGACAGGCCAATATCAACTGCTGGCTATGCCAGAACCACCTGGGGGACAGTCCGGGATCACCTGCCAGCCATGGCGGAACCAGCTCTCAGACGTACCAGAACCACCTGCCGGAGAAGCTGGAAACACGTCCTGGACAGACTGGAACCACGTGACGGCCATGCCTGAACCACCTGCCGAGCACGGCGGAACCACCTGCCGGACACGCCAAAATCACCTGCGGGCTACGCCAGAACCACTTGGACGACTCTCCGAAATGACCTGCCGGGCATGTTGGAACCACCTCTCAGACGTGCCAGAAGCACGTGGCGGACAGTCCGGAATCACCTGTTGGGCATACGCAACCACCTCTGACCCGTACCAGAACCACGTACCATGCACGCCGGAACCACCTAACGGACAGACCGGAATCAACTCTTGGGCATGCCGGAACCACCAGTCAGATGTGCCAGAAACACGTGCCGGAGACGCCGGAAGCACCTGCCGAGCACGTCGCAACCACCTGCTCAACTCGCCGGAACCACCTGCCGGACACGCCAAAATCACCTGCCCGCTACACCAGCACCACTTCGGGGACAAGCCGGAATCACGTGAGGGGCATGCCGGCACAGCCTCTCAGACTGAACCTCGTGCCGGACACCACAGAACCACCTGCCGGACAGACCGGAACCACCTGCCGGAAACGCCGGAACCACCGGCTCGACCCGCCGGAACGACCGCTGGACATGCAAAATCACCTGCCGGCTACGCCGGAAACACTTGGCGAACACTCCGGAATCACCTGCCGGGCATGCCGGAACCACCTCTCAGATATGCCAGAACCACGTGCCAATGACCCCGGAAGCACCTGCCGAGCACGCCGGAACCACCTGCTCGACTCGCCAGAACCACCTGCCGGACACGCAAAAATCACCTGCCGGCTACGCCACAACCAGTTGGGGAACACTTCGGAATCACCTGCCGGGCTTGCTGGAACCACCTGCCGGTCATGCCAAAATCACCTGCCAACTACGCCAGTACCACTTGGCGGACACTGTGGAAACACCTGTCGGGCCGGCCGGAACCACATCTCAGATGTGCCAGAACCATGTGCATGAGATGCTGGAACCACACCCCGAACAGACGTAAAACACCTGCCAGACCCGTCTGAACAACGTGCCGAGCACGCCGGAGCCACCTGCTCGACTCGCCGGAACCACCTACCTGACATGCCCAAATCACCAGCCGGGTATGCCAGAACCACTTGGCGGACACTCCGGAATCATCTGCCGGACATGCCGGAACCAGCTCTCAGACACACCAGAACCAAGTGCCGGAGCCGCCGGAAGCACCTGCCGAGCATGCCGGAGCCACCTGCTCGACTCGCCAGAAACACCTGCCGGAGACGCCAAAATCACCTGCCGGGTACGCCAGAACCACCTGGCGGACACTCCGAAACCACATGTCGCGCATGCCGGAACCACCTCTCAGACGTGCTGGAAGCACGTGCCGGACACGCCGGAATCGCCTACCAGACAGACCGGAACCACCTGCCGAGCACGCCGGAGCCACCTGTTCGACTCGCTGGAACCACCTGCCGGACAGGCCAATATCAACTGCTGGCTATGCCAGAACCACCTGGGGGACGGTCCGGAATCACCTGCCAGCCATGGCGGAACCACCTCTCAGACGTACCAGAACCACCTGCCGGAGAAGCTGGAAACACGTCCTGGACAGTCTGGAACCACCTGCCGGCCAAGCCTGAACCACCTGCCAAGCACAACGGAACAACCTGCCAGACACGCCAAAATCACCTGCGTGTTATGCCAGAAACACTTGGACGACTCTCTGGGATGACCTGCCGGGCATGCCGGAACCACCTCTCAGACGTGCCAGAACCATGTGGCGGACAGTCCGGAATCACCTGTTGGGCATGCGCAACCACCTCTGAGACGTACCAGAACCACATGCGGTGAAGGCTGGAACCACCTACCGGACAGACCGGAATCACCTTTCGGGCATGCCGGAACCACCTGTCAGATGTGCCAGAAACACGTGCCGGAGACGCCGGAAGCACCTGCCAAGCACGTTGGAACCACCTGCTCAACTCGCCTGAACCACCTGCCGGACATGCCAAAATCACCTGCCGACTATGCCAGAACCACTTGGTGAACACTCCGGAATCACTTGCCGGGCATGCAGGAACCACCTCTCAGACATGCCAGAACCCCGTGCCAATGACCCCGGAAGCACCAGCCGAGCACGCCGGAACCACCTGCTCGACTCGCCAGAACCACCTGCCGATCACGCAAAAATCACCTGCCGGCTACGCCACAACCAGTTGGTGAACACTTTGGAATCACCTGCCAGGCTTGCTGGAACCACCTGCCGGTCATGCCAAAATCACCTGCCAACTACGCCAGAACCGCTTGGCGGACACTGCGGAAACACCTGTCGGGCCGGCTGGAACCACATCTCAGACGTATCAGAAACGTGTTCATGAGATGCTGGAACCACACCCCGAACAGACGGATACCACCTGCCAGAACCGCCTGAACCACCTGCTGAGCACGCCGGAACCACCTGCTCGACTCACCGGTACCACCTCCCTGACACGCCAAAATCACCTGCTGGGTATGCCAGAACCACTTGGCGGACACTCCGGAATCATCTGCCGGACATGCCAGAACCAGCTCTCAGACACACCAGAACCAAGTGCCAGAGACGCCGGAAGCACCTGCCGAGCATGCCGGAGCCACCTGCTCGACTCGCCAGAAACACCTGCCGGACACGCCAAAATCACCTGCCGGGTACGCCAGAACCACCTGGCGGACACTACGGAATCACCTGCCGCGCATGCTGGAACCACCTCTCAGACGTGCCGGAAGCACGTGCCGGACACGCCGGAACCACCTACCGGACAGACCGGAACCACCTGCCAAGAACGCCGGAGCCACCTGTTCGACTCGCTGGAACCACCTGCCGGACAGGCCAATATCAACTGCTGGCTATGCCAGAACCACCTGGGGGACAGTCCGGGATCACCTGCCAGCCATGGCGGAACCAGCTCTCAGACGTACCAGAACCACCTGCCGGAGAAGCTGGAAACACGTCCTGGACAGACTGGAACCACGTGACGGCCATGCCTGAACCACCTGCCGAGCACGGCGGAACCACCTGCCGGACACGCCAAAATCACCTGCGGGCTACGCCAGAACCACTTGGACGACTCTCCGAAATGACCTGCCGGGCATGTTGGAACCACCTCTCAGACGTGCCAGAAGCACGTGGCGGACAGTCCGGAATCACCTGTTGGGCATACGCAACCACCTCTGACCCGTACCAGAACCACGTGCCATGCACGCCGGAACCACCTAACGGACAGACCGGAATCAACTCTTGGGCATGCCGGAACCACCAGTCAGATGTGCCAGAAACACGTGCCGGAGACGCCGGAAGCACCTGCCGAGCACGTCGCAACCACCTGCTCAACTCGCCGGAACCACCTGCCGGACACGCCAAAATCACCTGCCCGCTACACCAGCACCACTTCGGGGACAAGCCGGAATCACGTGAGGGGCATGCCGGCACAGCCTCTCAGACTGAACCTCGTGCCGGACACCACAGAACCACCTGCCGGACAGACCGGAACCACCTGCCGGAAACGCCGGAACCACCGGCTCGACCCGCCGGAACGACCGCTGGACATGCAAAATCACCTGCCGGCTACGCCGGAAACACTTGGCGAACACTCCGGAATCACCTGCCGGGCATGCCGGAACCACCTCTCAGATATGCCAGAACCACGTGCCAATGACCCCGGAAGCACCTGCCGAGCACGCCGGAACCACCTGCTCGACTCGCCAGAACCACCTGCCGGACACGCAAAAATCACCTGCCGGCTACGCCACAACCAGTTGGGGAACACTTCGGAATCACCTGCCGGGCTTGCTGGAACCACCTGCCGGTCATGCCAAAATCACCTGCCAACTACGCCAGTACCACTTGGCGGACACTGTGGAAACACCTGTCGGGCCGGCCGGAACCACATCTCAGACGTGCCAGAACCATGTGCATGAGATGCTGGAACCACACCCCGAACAGACGTAAAACACCTGCCAGACCCGTCTGAACAACGTGCCGAGCACGCCGGAGCCACCTGCTCGACTCGCCGGAACCACCTACCTGACATGCCCAAATCACCAGCCGGGTATGCCAGAACCACTTGGCGGACACTCCGGAATCATCTGCCGGACATGCCGGAACCAGCTCTCAGACACACCAGAACCAAGTGCCGGAGCCGCCGGAAGCACCTGCCGAGCATGCCGGAGCCACCTGCTCGACTCGCCAGAAACACCTGCCGGAGACGCCAAAATCACCTGCCGGGTACGCCAGAACCACCTGGCGGACACTCCGAAACCACATGTCGCGCATGCCGGAACCACCTCTCAGACGTGCTGGAAGCACGTGCCGGACACGCCGGAATCGCCTACCAGACAGACCGGAACCACCTGCCGAGCACGCCGGAGCCACCTGTTCGACTCGCTGGAACCACCTGCCGGACAGGCCAATATCAACTGCTGGCTATGCCAGAACCACCTGGGGGACGGTCCGGAATCACCTGCCAGCCATGGCGGAACCACCTCTCAGACGTACCAGAACCACCTGCCGGAGAAGCTGGAAACACGTCCTGGACAGTCTGGAACCACCTGCCGGCCAAGCCTGAACCACCTGCCAAGCACAACGGAACAACCTGCCAGACACGCCAAAATCACCTGCGTGTTATGCCAGAAACACTTGGACGACTCTCTGGGATGACCTGCCGGGCATGCCGGAACCACCTCTCAGACGTGCCAGAACCATGTGGCGGACAGTCCGGAATCACCTGTTGGGCATGCGCAACCACCTCTGAGACGTACCAGAACCACATGCGGTGAAGGCTGGAACCACCTACCGGACAGACCGGAATCACCTTTCGGGCATGCCGGAACCACCTGTCAGATGTGCCAGAAACACGTGCCGGAGACGCCGGAAGCACCTGCCAAGCACGTTGGAACCACCTGCTCAACTCGCCTGAACCACCTGCCGGACATGCCAAAATCACCTGCCGACTATGCCAGAACCACTTGGCGAACACTCCGGAATCACTTGCCGGGCATGCAGGAACCACCTCTCAGACATGCCAGAACCCCGTGCCAATGACCCCGGAAGCACCAGCCGAGCACGCCGGAACCACCTGCTCGACTCGCCAGAACCACCTGCCGATCACGCAAAAATCACCTGCCGGCTACGCCACAACCAGTTGGTGAACACTTTGGAATCACCTGCCAGGCTTGCTGGAACCACCTGCCGGTCATGCCAAAATCACCTGCCAACTACGCCAGAACCGCTTGGCGGACACTGCGGAAACACCTGTCGGGCCGGCTGGAACCACATCTCAGACGTATCAGAAACGTGTTCATGAGATGCTGGAACCACACCCCGAACAGACGGATACCACCTGCCAGAACCGCCTGAACCACCTGCTGAGCACGCCGGAACCACCTGCTCGACTCACCGGTACCACCTCCCTGACACGCCAAAATCACCTGCTGGGTATGCCAGAACCACTTGGCGGACACTCCGGAATCATCTGCCGGACATGCCGGAACCAGCTCTCAGACACACCAGAACCAAGTGCCGGAGACGCCGGAAGCACCTGCCGAGCATGCCGGAGCCACCTGCTCGACTCGCCAGAAACACCTGCCGGACACGCCAAAATCACCTGCCGGGTACGCCAGAACCACCTGGCGGACACTACGGAATCACCTGCCGCGCATGCCGGAACCACCTCTCAGACGTGCCGGAAGCACGTGCCGGACACGCCGGAACCACCTACCGGACAGACCGGAACCACCTGCCAAGAACGCCGGAGCCACCTGTTCGACTCGCTGGAACCACCTGCCGGACAGGCCAATATCAACTGCTGGCTATGCCAGAACCACCTGGGGGACAGTCCGGGATCACCTGCCAGCCATGGCGGAACCAGCTCTCAGACGTACCAGAACCACCTGCCGGAGAAGCTGGAAACACGTCCTGGACAGACTGGAACCACGTGACGGCCATGCCTGAACCACCTGCCGAGCACGGCGGAACCACCTGCCGGACACGCCAAAATCACCTGCGGGCTACGCCAGAACCACTTGGACGACTCTCCGAAATGACCTGCCGGGCATGTTGGAACCACCTCTCAGACGTGCCAGAAGCACGTGGCGGACAGTCCGGAATCACCTGTTGGGCATACGCAACCACCTCTGACCCGTACCAGAACCACGTGCCATGCACGCCGGAACCACCTAACGGACAGACCGGAATCAACTCTTGGGCATGCCGGAACCACCAGTCAGATGTGCCAGAAACACGTGCCGGAGACGCCGGAAGCACCTGCCGAGCACGTCGCAACCACCTGCTCAACTCGCCGGAACCACCTGCCGGACACGCCAAAATCACCTGCCCGCTACACCAGCACCACTTCGGGGACAAGCCGGAATCACGTGAGGGGCATGCCGGCACAGCCTCTCAGACTGAACCTCGTGCCGGACACCACAGAACCACCTGCCGGACAGACCGGAACCACCTGCCGGAAACGCCGGAACCACCGGCTCGACCCGCCGGAACGACCGCTGGACATGCAAAATCACCTGCCGGCTACGCCGGAAACACTTGGCGAACACTCCGGAATCACCTGCCGGGCATGCCGGAACCACCTCTCAGATATGCCAGAACCACGTGCCAATGACCCCGGAAGCACCTGCCGAGCACGCCGGAACCACCTGCTCGACTCGCCAGAACCACCTGCCGGACACGCAAAAATCACCTGCCGGCTACGCCACAACCAGTTGGGGAACACTTCGGAATCACCTGCCGGGCTTGCTGGAACCACCTGCCGGTCATGCCAAAATCACCTGCCAACTACGCCAGTACCACTTGGCGGACACTGTGGAAACACCTGTCGGGCCGGCCGGAACCACATCTCAGACGGGCCAGAACCATGTGCATCAGATGCTGGAACCACACCCCGAACAGACGTAAAACACCTGCCAGACCCGTCTGAACAACGTGCCGAGCACGCCGGAGCCACCTGCTCGACTCGCCGGAACCACCTACCTGACATGCCCAAATCACCAGCCGGGTATGCCAGAACCACTTGGCGGACACTCCGGAATCATCTGCCGGACATGCCGGAACCAGCTCTCAGACACACCAGAACCAAGTGCCGGAGCCGCCGGAAGCACCTGACGAGCATGCCGGAGCCACCTGCTCGACTCGCCAGAAACACCTGCCGGAGACGCCAAAATCACCTGCCGGGTACGCCAGAACCACCTGGCGGACACTCCGAAACCACATGTCGCGCATGCCGGAACCACCTCTCAGACGTGCTGGAAGCACGTGCCGGACACGCCGGAATCGCCTACCAGACAGACCGGAACCACCTGCCGAGCACGCCGGAGCCACCTGTTCGACTCGCTGGAACCACCTGCCGGACAGGCCAATATCAACTGCTGGCTATGCCAGAACCACCTGGGGGACGGTCCGGAATCACCTGCCAGCCATGGCGGAACCACCTCTCAGACGTACCAGAACCACCTGCCGGAGAAGCTGGAAACACGTCCTGGACAGTCTGGAACCACCTGCCGGCCAAGCCTGAACCACCTGCCAAGCACAACGGAACAACCTGCCAGACACGCCAAAATCACCTGCGTGTTATGCCAGAAACACTTGGACGACTCTCTGGGATGACCTGCCGGGCATGCCGGAACCACCTCTCAGACGTGCCAGAACCATGTGGCGGACAGTCCGGAATCACCTGTTGGGCATGCGCAACCACCTCTGAGACGTACCAGAACCACATGCGGTGAAGGCTGGAACCACCTACCGGACAGACCGGAATCACCTTTCGGGCATGCCGGAACCACCTGTCAGATGTGCCAGAAACACGTGCCGGAGACGCCGGAAGCACCTGCCAAGCACGTTGGAACCACCCGCTCAACTCGCCTGAACCACCTGCCGGACATGCCAAAATCACCTGCCGACTATGCCAGAACCACTTGGTGAACACTCCGGAATCACTTGCCGGGCATGCAGGAACCACCTCTCAGACATGCCAGAACCCCGTGCCAATGACCCCGGAAGCACCAGCCGAGCACGCCGGAACCACCTGCTCGACTCGCCAGAACCACCTGCCGATCACGCAAAAATCACCTGCCGGCTACGCCACAACCAGTTGGTGAACACTTTGGAATCACCTGCCAGGCTTGCTGGAACCACCTGCCAGTCATGCCAAAATCACCTGCCAACTACGCCGTAACCGCTTGGCGGACACTGCGGAAACACCTGTCGGGCCGGCTGGAACCACATCTCAGACGTATCAGAAACGTGTTCATGAGATGCTGGAACCACACCCCGAACAGACGGATACCACCTGCCAGAACCGCCTGAACCACCTGCTGAGCACGCCGGAACCACCTGCTCGACTCACCGGTACCACCTCCCTGACACGCCAAAATCACCTGCTGGGTATGCCAGAACCACTTGGCGGACACTCCGGAATCATCTGCCGGACATGCCGGAACCAGCTCTCAGACACACCAGAACCAAGTGCTGGAGACGCCGGAAGCACCTGCCGAGCATGCCGGAGCCACCTGCTCGACTCGCCAGAAACACCTGCCGGACACGCCAAAATCACCTGCCGGGTATGCCAGAACCACCTGGCGGACACTACGGAATCACCTGCCACGCATGCCGGAACCACCTCTCAGACGTGCCGGAAGCACGTGCCGGACACGCCGGAATCACCTACCGGACAGACCGGAACCACCTGCCGAGCACGCCGGAGCCACCTGTTCAACTCGCCTGAACCACCTGCCGGACATGCCAAAATCACCTGCCGACTATGCCAGAACCACTTGGCGAACACTCCGGAATCACTTGCCGGGCATGCAGGAACCACCTCTCAGACATGCCAGAACCCCGTGCCAATGACCCCGGAAGCACCAGCCGAGCACGCCGGAACCACCTGCTCGACTCGCCAGAACCACCTGCCGATCACGCAAAAATCACCTGCCGGCTACGCCACAACCAGTTGGTGAACACTTTGGAACCACCTGCCAGGCTTGCTGGAACCACCTGCCAGTCATGCCAAAATCACCTGCCAACTACGCCAGAACCGCTTGGCGGACACTGTGGAAACACCTGTCGGGCCGGCTGGAACCACATCTCAGACGTGCCAGAAACGTGTTCATGAGATGCTGGAACCACACCCCGAACAGACGGATACCACCTGCCAGAACCGCCTGAACCACCTGCTGAGCACGCCGGAACCACCTGCTCGACTCACCGGTACCACTGCCTGACACGCCAAAATCACCTGCTGGGTACGCCAGAACCACCTGGCGGACACTCCGAAACCACCTGTCGCGCATGCCGGAACCACCTCTCAGACGTGCCGGAAGCACGTGCCGGACACGCCGGAATCACCTACCGGACAGACCGGAACCACCTGCCGAGCACGCCGGAGCCACCTGTTCGACTCGCTGGAACCACCTGCTGGATAGGCCAATATCAACTGCTGGCTATGCCAGAACCACCTGGGGGACGGTCCGGAATCACCTGCCAGCCATGGCGGAACCACCTCGCATATGTACCAGAACCACCTGCCGGAGAAGCTGGAAACACGTCCTGGACAGTCTGGAACCACCTGCCGGCCAAGCCTGAACCACCTGCCAAGCACAACGGAACAACCTGCCAGACACGCCAAAATCACCTGCGTGTTATGCCAGAACCACTTGGAGGACTCTCTATGATGACCTGCCGGGCATGCCGGAACCACCTCTCAGACCTGCCAGAACCATGTGGCGGACAGTCCGGAATCACCTGTTGGGCATGCGCAACCACCTCTGAGGCGTACCAGAACCACATGCCGTGCAGGCTGGAACCACCTACCGGACAGACCGGAATCACCTTTCGGGCATGCCGGAACCACCTGTCAGATGTGCCAGAAACACGTGCCGGAGACGCCAGAAGCACCTGCCAAGCACGTTGGAACCACCTGCTCAACTCGCCTGAACCACCTGCCGGACATGCCAAAATCACCTGCCGACTATGCCAGAACCACTTGGCGAACACTCCGGAATCACTTGCCGGGCATGCAGGAACCACCTCTCAGACATGCCAGAACCCCGTGCCAATGACCCCGGAAGCACCAGCCGAGCACGCCGGAACCACCTGCTCGACTCGCCAGAACCACCTGCCGATCACGCAAAAATCACCTGCCGGCTACGCCACAACCAGTTGGTGAACACTTTGGAATCACCTGCCAGGCTTGCTGGAACCACCTGCCGGTCATGCCAAAATCACCTGCCAACTACGCCAGAACCGCTTGGCGGAAACTGCGGAAACACCTGTCGGGCCGCCTGGAACCACATCTCAGACGTGCCAGAAACGTGTTCATGAGATGCTGGAACCACACCCCGAACAGACGGATACCACCTGCCAGAACCGCCTGAACCACCTGCTGAGCACGCCGGAACCACCTGCTCGACTCACTGGTACCACCTCCCTGACACGCCAAAATCACCTGCTGGGTATGCCAGAACCACTTGGCGGACACTCCGGAATCATCTGCCGGATATGCCGGAACCAGCTCTCAGACACACCAGAAACAAGTGCCGGAGACGCCGGAAGCACCTGCCGAGCATGCCGGAGCCACCTGCTCGACTCGCCAGAAACACCTGCCGGACACGCCAAAATCACCTGCCGGGTACGCCAGAACCACCTGGCGGACACTACGGAATCACCTGCCGCGCATGCCGGAACCACCTCTCAGACGTGCCGGAAGCACGTGCCGGACACGCCGGAACCACCTACCGGACAAACCGGAACCACCTGCCAAGAACGCCGGAGCCACCTGTTCGACTCGCTGGAACCACCTGCCGGACAGGCCAATATCAACTGCTGGCTATGCCAGAACCACCTGGGGGACAGTCCGGGATCACCTGCCAGCCATGGCGGAACCACCTCTCAGACGTACCAGAACCACCTGCCGGAGAAGCTGGAAACACGTCCTGGACAGACTGGAACCACGTGACGGCCATGCCTGAACCACCTGCCGAGCACGGCGGAACCACCTGCCGGACACGCCAAAATCACCTGCGGGCTACGCCAGAACCACTTGGACGACTCTCCGAAATGACCTGCCGGGCATGTTGGAACCACCTCTCAGACGTGCCAGAAGCACGTGGCGGACAGTCCGGAATCACCTGTTGGGCATACGCAACCACCTCTGACCCGTACCAGAAACACGTGCCGTGCACGCCGGAACCACCTAACGGACAGACCGGACTCAACCCTTGGGCATGCCGGAACCACCAGTCAGATGTGCCAGAAACACGTGCCGGAGACGCCGGAAGCACCTGCCGAGCACGTCGCAACCACCTGCTCAACTCGCCGGAACCACCTGCCGGACACGCCAAAATCACGTGCCCGCTACACCAGCACCACTTCGGGGACAAGCCGGAATCACGTGAGGGGCATGCCGGCACAGCCTCTCAGACTGAACCTCGTGCCGGACACCACAGAACCACCTGCCGGACAGACCGGAACCACCTGCCGGAAACGCCGGAACCACCGGCTCGACCCGCCGGAACGACCGCTGGACATGCAAAATCACCTGCCGGCTACGCCGGAAACACTTGGCGAACACTCCGGAATCACCTGCCGGGCATGCCGGAACCACCTCTCAGATATGCCAGAACCACGTGCCAATGACCCCGGAAGCACCTGCCGAGCACGCCGGAACCACCTGCTCGCCTCGCCAGAACCACCTGCCGGACACGCAAAAATCACCTGCCGGCTACGCCACAACCAGTTGTGGAACACTTCGGAATCACCTGCTGGGCTTGCTGGAACCACCTGCCGGTCATGCCAAAATCACCTGCCAACTACGCCAGTACCACTTGGCGGACACTGTGGAAACACCTGTCGGGCCGGCCGGAACCACATCTCAGACGTGCCAGAACCATGTGCATGAGATGCTGGAACCACACCCCGAACAGACGGAAAACACCTGCCAGACCCGTCTGAACAACGTGCCGAGCACGCCGGAGCCACCTGCTCGACTCGCCGGAACCACCTACCTGACATGCCCAAATCACCAGCCGGGTATGCCAGAACCACTTGGCGGACACTCCGGAATCATCTGCCGGACATGCCGGAACCAGCTCTCAGACACACCAGAACCAAGTGCCGGAGATGCCGGAAGCACCTGCCGAGCATGCCGGAGCCACCTGCTCGACTCGCCAGAAACACCTGCCGGACACGCCAAAATCACCTGCCGGGTACGCCAGAACCACCTGGCGGACACTCCGAAACCACCTGTCGCGCATGCCGGAACCACCTCTCAGACGTGCCTGAAGCACGTGCCAGACACGCCGGAATCCCCTACCAGACAGACCGGAACCACCTGCCGAGCACGCCGGAGCCACCTGTTCGACTCGCTGGAACCACCTGCCGGACAGGCCAATATCAACTGCTGGCTATGCCAGAACCACCTGGGGGACGGTCCGGAATCACCTGCCAGCCATGGCGGAACCACCTCTCATACGTACCAGAACCACCTGCCGGAGAAGCTGGAAACACGTCCTGGACAGTCTGGAACCACCTGCCGGCCAAGCCTGAAACACCTGCCAAGCACAACGGAACAACCTGCCAGACTCGAGAAAATCACCTGCGTGTTATGCCAGAACCACTTGGAGGACTCTCTGGGATGACCTGCCGGGCATGCCGGAACCACCTCTCAGACGTGCCAGAAGCACGTGGCGGACAGTCCGGAATCACCTGTTGGGCATGGGCAACCACCTCTGAGACGTACCAGAACCACATGCCGTGCAGGCTGGAACCACCTACCAGACAGACCGGAATCACCTTTCGGGCATGCCGGAACCACCTGTCAGATGTGCCAGAAACACGTGCCGGAGACGCCGGAAGCACCTGCCATGCACGTTGGAACCACCTGCTCAACTCGCCTGAACCACCTGCCGGACATGCCAAAACCACCTGCCGACTATGCCGGAACCACTTGGCGAACACTCCGGAATCACTTGCCGGGCATGCAGGAACCACCTCTCAGACATGCCAGAACCCCGTGCCAATGACCCCGGAAGCACCAGCCGAGCACGCCGGAAACACCTGCTCGACTCGCCAGAACCACCTGCCGATCACGCAAAAATCACCTGCCGGCTACGCCACAACCAGTAGGTGAACACTTTGGAATCACCTGCCAGGCTTGCTGGAACCACCTGCCAGGCATGCCAAAATCACCTGCCAACTACGCCAGTACCACTTGGCGGACACTGTGGAAACACCTGTCGGGCCGGCCGGAACCACATCTCAGACGTGCCAGAACCATGTGCATGAGATGCTGGAACCACACCCCAGACAGACGGAAAACACCTGCCAGACCCGTCTGAACAACCTGCCGAGCACGCCGGAGCCACCTGCTCGACTCGCCGGAACCACCTACCTGACATGCCCAAATCACCAGCCGGGTATGCCAGAACCACTTGGCGGACACTCCGGAATCATCTGCCGGACATGCCGGAACCAGCTCTCAGACATGCCAGAACCCCGTGCCAATGAACCCGGAAGCACCAGCCGAGCACGCCAGAACCACCTGCTCGACTCGCCAGAACCACCTGCCGATCACGCAAAAATCACCTGCCGGCTACGCCACAACCAGTTGGTGAACACTTTGGAATCACCTGCCAGGCTTGCTGGAACCACCTGCCAGTCATGCCAAAATCACCTGCCAACTACGCCAGGACCGCTTGGCGGACACTGCGGAAACACCTGTCGGGCCGGCTGGAACCACATCTCAGACGTGCCAGAAACGTGTTCATGAGATGCTGGAACCACACCCCGAACAGACGGATACCACCTGCCAGAACCGCCTGAACCACCTGCTGAGCACGCCGGAACCACCTGCTCGACTCACCGGTACCACCTCCCTGACACGCCAAAATCACCTGCTGGGTATGCCAGAACCACTTGGCGGACACTCCGGAATCATCTGCCGGACATGCCGGAACCAGCTCTCAGACACACCAGAACCAAGTGCCGGAGACGCCGGAAGCACCTGCCGAGCATGCCGGAGCCACCTGCTCGACTCGCCAGAAACACCTGCTGGACACGCCAAAATCACCTGCCGGGTACGCCAGAACCACCTGGCGGACACTCCGAAACCACATGTCGCGCATGCCGGAACCACCTCTCAGACGTGCCTGAAGCACGTGCCGGACACGCCGGAATCGCCTACCGGACAGACCGGAACCACCTGCCGAGCACGCCGGAGCCACCTGTTCGACTCGCTGGAACCACCTGCCGGACAGGCCAATATCAACTGCTGGCTATGCCAGAACCACCTGGGGGACGGTCCGGAATCACCTGCCAGCCATGGCGGAACCCCCTCTCAGACGTACCAGAACCACCTGCCGGAGAAGCTGGAAACACGTCCTGGACAGTCTGGAACCACCTGCCGGCCAAGCCTGAACCACCTGCCAAGCACAACGGAACAACCTGCCAGACACGCCAAAATCACCTGCGTGTTATGCCAGAAACACTTGGAGGACTCTCTGGGAAGACCTGCCGGGCATGCCGGAACCACCTCTCAGACGTGCCAGAACCATGTGGCGGACAGTCCGGAATCACCTGTTGGGCATGCGCAACCACCTCTGAGACGTACCAGAACCACATGCGGTGAAGGCTGGAACCACATACCGGACAGACCGGAATCACCTTTCGGGCATGCCGGAACCACCTGTCAGATGTGCCAGAAACACGTGCCGGAGACGCCGGAAGCACCTGCCAAGCACGTTGGAACCACCTGCTCAACTCGCCTGAACCACCTGCCGGACATGCCAAAATCACCTGCCGACTATGCCAGAACCACTTGGTGAACACTCCGGAATCACTTGCCGGGCATGCAGGAACCACCTCTCAGACATGCCAGAACCCCGTGCCAATGACCCCGGAAGCACCAGCCGAGCACGCCGGAACCACCTGTTCGACTCGCCAGAACCACCTGCCGATCACGCAAAAATCACCTGCCGGCTACGCCACAACCAGTTGGTGAACACTTTGGAATCACCTGCCAGGCTTGCTGGAACCACCTGTCGGTCATGCCAAAATCACCTGCCAACTACGCCAGAACCGCTTGGCGGACACTGCGGAAACACCTGTCGGGCCGGCTGGAACCACATCTCAGACGTGGCAGAAACGTGTTCATGAGATGCTGGAACCACACCCCGAACAGACGGATACCACCTGCCAGAACCGCCTGAACCACCTGCTGAGCACGCCGGAACCACCTGCTCGACTCACCGGTACCACCTCCCTGACACGCCAAAATCACCTGCTGGGTATGCCAGAACCACTTGGCGGACACTCCGGAATCATCTGCCGGACATGCCGGAACCAGCTCTCAGACACACCAGAA
The DNA here is from genome assembly GCF_037783145.1 of Equus przewalskii. Taxonomy (NCBI): domain Eukaryota; kingdom Metazoa; phylum Chordata; class Mammalia; order Perissodactyla; family Equidae; genus Equus; species Equus przewalskii. The sequence continues at coordinate 40,568 of NW_027228149.1, forward strand.
CCAAGTGCCGGAGACGCCGGAAGCACCTGCCGAGCATGCCGGAGCCACCTGCTCGACTCGCCAGAAACACCTGCCGGACACGCCAAAATCACCTGCCGGGTATGCCAGAACCACCTGGCGGACACTACGGAATCACCTGCCGCGCATGCCGGAACCACCTCTCAGACGTGCCGGAAGCACGTGCCGGACACGCCGGAATCACCTACCGGACAGACCAGAGCCACCTGCCGAGCACGCCGGGGCCACCTGTTCGACTCGCTGGAACCACCTGCCGGACAGACCAATATCAACTGCTGGCTATGCCAGAACCACCTGGGGGACAGTCCGGGATCACCTGCCAGCCATGGCGGAACCACCTCTCAGACGTACCAGAACCACCTGCCGGAGAAGCTGGAAACACGTCCTGGACAGACTGGAACCACGTGACGGCCATGCCTGAACCACCTGCCGAGCACGGCGGAACCACCTGCCGGACACGCCAAAATCACCTGCGGGCTACGCCAGAACCACTTGGACGACTCTCCGAAATGACCTGCCGGGCATGTTGGAACCACCTCTCAGACGTGCCAGAAGCACGTGGCGGACAGTCCGGTATCACCTGTTGGGCATACGCAACCACCTCTGACACGTACCAGAACCACGTGCCGTGCACGCCGGAACTACCTACCGGACAGACCGGAATCAACTTTTGGGCATGCCGGAACCACCAGTCAGATGTGAGAGAAACACGTGCCGGAGACGCCGGAAGCACCTGCCAAGCACGTCGCAACCACCTGCTCAACTCGCCTGAACCACCTGCCGGACACGCCAAAATCACGTGCCCGCTACACCAGCACCACTTCGGGGACAAGCCGGAATCACGTGAGGGGCATGCCGACACAGCCTCTCAGACTGAACCTCGTGCCGGACACCACAGAACCACCTGCCGGACAGACCGGAACCACCTGCCGGACACGCCGGAACCACCGGCTCGACCCGCCGGAACGACCGCTGGACATGCAAAATCACCTGCCGGCTACGCCGGAAACACTTGGCGAACACTCCGGAATCACCTGCCGGGCATGCCGGAACCACCTCTCAGATATGCCAGAACCACGTGCCAATGACCCCGGAAGCACCTGCCGAGCACGCCGAAACCACCTGCTCGACTCGCCAGAACCACCTGCCGGCTACACCACAACCAGTTGGGGAACACTTCGGAATCACCTGCCAGGCTTGCTGGAACCACCTGCCGGTCATGCCAAAATCACCTGCCAACTACGCCAGTACCACTTGGCGGACACTGTGGAAACACCTGTCGGGCCGGCCGGAACCACATCTCAGACGTGGCAGAACCATGTGCATGAGATGCTGGAACAACACCCCGAACAGACGGAAAACACCTGCTAGACCCGTCTGAACAACGTGCCGAGCACGCCGGAGCCACCTGCTCGACTCGCCGGAACCACCTACCTGACATGCCCAAATCACCAGCCGGGTATGCCAGAACCACTTGGCGGACACTCCGGAATCATCTGCCGGACATGCCGGAACCAGCTCTCAGACACACCAGAACCACGTGCCGGAGACGCCGGAAGCACCTGCCGAGCATGCCGGAGCCACCTGCTCGACTCGCCAGAAACACCTGCCGGACACGCCAAAATCACCTGCCGGTACGCCAGAACCACCTGGCGGACACTCCGAAACCACCTGTCGCGCATGCCGGAACCACCTCTCAGACGTGCCGGAAGCACGTGCCGGACACGCCGGAATCACCTACCGGACAGACCGGAACCACCTGCCGAGCACGCCGGAGCCACCTGTTCAACTCGCCTGAACCACCTGCCGGACATGCCAAAATCACCTGCCGACTATGCCAGAACCACTTGGCGAACACTCCGGAATCACTTGCCGGGCATGCAGGAACCACCTCTCAGACATGCCAGAACCCCGTGCCAATGACCCCGGAAGCACCAGCCGAGCACGCCGGAACTACCTGCTCGACTCGCCAGAACCACCTGCCGATCACGCAAAAATCACCTGCAGGCTACGCCACAACCAGTTGGTGAACACTTTGGAACCACCTGCCAGGCTTGCTGGAACCACCTGCCAGTCATGCCAAAATCACCTGCCAACTACGCCAGAACCGCTTGGCGGACACTGCGGAAACACCTGTCGGGCCGGCTGGAACCACATCTCAGACGTGCCAGAAACGTGTTCATGAGATGCTGGAACCACACCCCGAACAGACGGATACCACCTGCCAGAACCGCCTGAACCACCTGCCGAGCACGCCGGAACCACCTGCTCGACTCACCGGTACCACCTCCCTGACACGCCAAAATCACCTGCTGGGTATGCCAGAACCACTTGGCGGACACTCCGGAATCATCTGCCGGACATGCCGGAACCAGCTCTCAGACACACCAGAACCAAGTGCCGGAGACGCCGGAAGCACCTGCCGAGCATGCCGGAGCCACCTGCTCGACTCGCCAGAAACACCTGCCGGACACGCCAAAATCACCTGCCGGGTATGCCAGAACCACCTGGCGGACACTACGGAATCACCTGCCGCGCATGCCGGAACCACCTCTCAGAGGTGCCGGAAGCACGTGCCGGACACGCCGGAATCACCTACCGGACAGACCGGAGCCACCTGCCGAGCACGCCGGAGCCACCTGTTCGACTCGCTGGAACCACCTGCCGGACAGACCAATATCAACTGCTGGCTATGCCAGAACCACCTGGGGGACAGTCCGGGATCACCTGGCAGCCATGGCGGAACCACCTCTCAGACGTACCAGAACCACCTGCTGGAGAAGCTGGAAACACGTCCTGGACAGACTGGAACCACGTGACGGCCATGCCTGAACCACCTGCAGAGCACGGCGGAACCACCCGCCGGACACGCCAAAATCACCTGCGGGCTAAGCCAGAACCACTTGGACGACTCTCCGAAATGACCTCCCGGGCATTTTGGAACCACCTCTCAGACGTGCCAGAAGCACGTGGCGGACAGTCCGGAATCACCTGTTGGGCATACGCAACCACCTCTGACACGTACCAGAACCACGTGCCGTGCACGCCGGAACCACCTACCGGACAGACCGGAATCAACTTTTGGGCATGCCGGAACCACCAGTCAGATGTGCCAGAAACACGTGCCGGACACGCCGGAACCACCTGCCGAGCATGTCGCAAGCACCTGCTCAACTCCCCTGAACCACCTGCCGGACACGCCAAAATCACCTGCCCGCTACAACAGCACCACTTCGGGGACATGCCGGAATCACGTGAGGGGTATGCCGGCACAGCCTCTCAGACTGAACCTCGTGCCGGACACCACAGAACCACCTGCCGGACAGACCGGAACCACCTGCCGGACACGCCGGAACCACCGGCTCGACCCGCCGGAACGACCGCTGGACATGCAAAATCACCTGCCAGCTACGCCGGAAACACTTGGCGAACACTCCGGAATCACCTGCCGGGCATGCCGGAACCACCTCTCAGATATGCCAGAACCACGTGCCAATGACCCCGGAAGCACCAGCCGAGCACGCCGGAACCACCTGCTCGACTCGCCAGAACCACCTGCCGGACACGCAAAAATCACCTGCCGGCTACGCCACGACCAGTTGGGGAACACTTCAGAATCACCTGCCGGGCTTGCTGGAACCACCTGCCGGTCATGCCAAAATCACCTGCCAACTACGCCAGTACCACTTGGCGGACACTGTGGAAACACCTGTCGGGCCGGCCGGAACCACATCTCAGACGTGCCAGAACCATGTGCACGAGATGCTGGAACCACACCCCGAACAGACGGAAAACATCTGCCAGACCCGTGTGAACAACCTGCCGTGCACGCCGGAGCCACCTGCTCGACTCGCCGGAACCACCTACCTGACATGCCCAAATCACCAGCCGGGTATGCCAGAACCACTTGGCGGACACTCCGGAATCATCTGCCGGACATGCCGGAACCAGCTCTCAGACTCGCCAGAACCACGTGCCGGAGACGCCGGAAGCACCTGCCGAGCATGCCGGAGCCACCTGCTCGACTCGCCAGAAACACCTGCCGGACACGCCAAAATCACCTGCCGGGTACGCCAGAACCACCTGGCGGACACTCCAAAATCACCTGTCGCACATGCCGGAACCACCTCTCAGACGTGCCGGAAGCACGTGCCGGACACGCCGGAATCACCTACCGGACAGACCGGAACCACCTGCCGAGCACGCCGGAGCCACCTGTTCGACTCGCTGGAACCACCTGCCGGACAGGCCAATATCAACTGCTGGCTATGCCAGAACCACCTGGGGGACGGTCCGGAATCACCTGCCAGCCATGGCGGAACCACCTCTCAGACGTACCAGAACCACCTGCCGGAGAAGCTGGAAACACGTCCTGGACAGTCTGGAACCACCTGCCGGCCAAGCCTGAACCACCTGCCAAGCACAACGGAACAACCTGCCAGACACGCCAAAATCACCTGCGTGTTATGCCAGAACCACTTGGAGGACTCTCTGGGATGACCTGCCGGGCATGCCGGAACCACCTCTCAGACGTGTCAGAACCAAGTGGCGGACAGTCCGGAATCACCTGTTGGGCATGCGCAACCACCTCTGAGACGTACCAGAACCACATGCCGTGCAGGCTGGAACCACCTACCGGACAGACCGGAATCACCTTTCGGGCATGCCGGAACCACCTGTCAGATGTGCCAGAAACACGTGCCAGAGACGCCGGAAGCACCTGCCAAGCACGTTGGAACCACCTGCTCAACTCGCCTGAACCACCTGCCGGACATGCCAAAATCACCTGCCGACTATGCCAGAACCACTTGGCGAACACTCCGGAATCACTTGCCGGGCATGCAGGAACCACCTCTCAGACATGCCAGAACCACGTGCCAATGACTCCGGAAGCACCTGCCGAGCACGCCGGAACCACCAGCTCGACTCGCCAGAACCACCTGCCGGACACGCAAAAATCACCTGCTGGCTACGCCACAACCAGTTGGGGAACACTTCGGAATCACCTGCCGGGCTTGCTGGAACCACCTGCCGGTCATGCCAAAATCACCTGCCAACTACGCCAGAACCGCTTGGCGGACACTGCGGAAACACCTGTCAGGCCGGCTGGAACCACATCTCAGACGTGCCAGAAACGTGTTCATGAGATGCTGGAACCACACCCCGAACAGACAGATACCACCTGCCAGAACCGCCTGAACCACCTGCTGAGCACGCCGCAACCACCTGCTCGACTCAACGGTACCACCTCCCTGACACGCCAAAATCACCTGCTGGGTATGCCAGAACCACTTGGCGGACACTCCGGAATCATCTGCCGGACATGCCGGAACCAGCTCTCAGACACACCAGAACCAAGTGCCGGAGACGCCGGAAGCACCTGCCGAGCATGCCGGAGCCACCTGCTCGACTCGCCAGAAACACCTGCCGGACACGCCAAAATCACCTGCCGGGTATGCCAGAACAACCTGGCGGACACTACGGAATCACCTGCCGCGCATGCCGGAACCACCTCTCAGACGTGCCGGAAGCACGTGCTGGACACGCCGGAAACATCTACCGGACAGACCGGAACCACCTGCCAAGAACGCCGGAGCCACCTGTTCGACTCGCTGGAACCACCTGCCGGACAGGCCAATATCAACTGCTGGCTATGCCAGAACCACCTGGGGGACAGTCCGCGATCACCTGCCAGCCATGGCGGAACCACCTCTCAGACGTACCAGAACCACCTGCCGGAGAAGCTGGAAACACGTCCTGGACTGACTGGAACCACGTGACGGCCATGCCTGAACCACCTGCCGAGCACGTCGGAACCACCTGCCGGAGACGCCAAAATCACCTGCGGGCTACGCCAGAACCACTTGGACGACTCTCCGAAATGACCTGCCGGGCATGTTGGTACCACCTCTCAGACGTGCCAGAAGCACGTGGCGGACAGTCCGGAATCACCTGTTGGGCATACGCAACCACCTCTGACATGTACCAGAACCACGTGCTGTGCACGCCGGAACCACCTACCGGACAGACCGGAATCATCTTTTGGGCATGCCGGAACCACCAGTCAGATGTGCCAGAAACACGTGCCGGAGACGCCGGAAGCACCTGCCGAGCACGTCGCAACCACCTGCTCAACTCGCCTGAACCACCTGCCGGACACGCCAAAATCACCTGCCCGCTACACCAGCACCACTTCGGGGACAAGCCGGAATCACGTGAGGGGCATGCCGACACAGCCTCTCAGACTGAACCTCGTGCCGGACATCACAGAACCACCTGCCGGACAGACCGGAACCACCTGCCGGAAACGCCGGAACCACCGGCTCGACCCGCCGGAACGACCGTTGGACAGGCAAAATCACCTGCCGGCTACGCCGGAAACACTTGGCGAACACTCCGGAATCACCTGCCGGGCATGCCGGAACCACCTCTCAGATATGCCAGAACCACTTGCCAATGATCCCGGAAGCACCAGCCGAGCACGCCGGAACCACCTGCTCGACTCGCCAGAACCACCTGCCAGACACGCAAAAATCACCAGCCGGCTACGCCACAACCAGTTGGGGAACACTTCGGAATCACCTGCCGGGCTTGCTGGAACCACCTGCCAGTCATGCCAAAATCACCTGCCAACTACGCCAGTACCACTTGGCGGACACTGTGGAAACACCTGTCGGGCCGGCCGGAACCACATCTAAGACGTGCCAGAACCATGTGCATGAGATGCTGGAACCACACCCCGAACAGACGGAAAACACCTGCCAGACCCGTCTGAACAACCTGCCGAGCACGCCGAGCCACCTGCTCGACTCGCCGGAACCACCCACCTGGCATGCCCAAATCACCAGCCGGGTATGCCAGAACCACTTGGCGGGCACTCCGGAATCATCTGCCGGACATGCCGGAACCAGCTCTCAGACACACCAGAACCACGTGCCGGAGACGCCGGAAGCACCTGCCGAGCATGCCGGAGCCACCTGCTCGACTCGCCAGAAACACCTGCCGGACACGCCAAAATCACCTGCCGGGTACGCCAGAACCACCTGGCGGACACTGCGAAATCACCTGTCGCGCATGCCGGAACCACCTCTCAGACGTGCCGGAAGCACGTGCCGGACACGCCGGAATCACCTACCGGACAGACCGGAACCACCTGCCGAGCACGCCGGAGCCACCTGTTCGACTCGCTGGAACCACCTGCCGGACAGGCCAATATCAACTGCTGGCTATGCCAGAACCACCTGGGGGACGGTCCGGAATCACCTGCCAGCCATGGCGGAACCACCTCTCAGACGTACCAGAACCAACTGCCGGAGAAGCTGGAAACACGTCCTGGACAGTCTGGAACCACCTGCCGGCCAAGCCTGAACCACCTGCCAAGCACAACGGAACAACCTGCCAGACACGCCAAAATCACCTGCGTGTTATGCCAGAACCACTTGGAGGACTCTCTGGGATGACCTGCCGGCCATGCCGGAACCACCTCTCAGACGTGCCAGAGCCATGTGGCGGACAGTCCGGAATCACCTGTTGGGCATGCGCAACCACCTCTGAGACGTACCAGAACCACATGCCGTGCAGGCTGGAACCACCTACCGGACAGACCGGAATCACCTTTCGGGCATGCCGGAACCACCTGTCAGATGTGCCAGAAACACGTGCCGGAGACGCCGGAAGCACCTGCCAAGCACGTTGGAACCACCTGCTCAACTCGCCTGAACCACCTGGCAGACATGCCAAAATCACCTGCCGACTATGCCAGAACCACTTGGCGAACACTCCGGAATCACTTGCCGGTCATGCAGGAACCACCTCTCAGACATGCCAGAACCCCGTGCCAATGACCCCGGAAGCACCAGCCGAGCACGCCGGAACCACCTGCTCGACTCGCCAGAACCACCTGCCGATCACGCAAAAATCACCTGCCGGCTACGCCACAACCAGTTGGGGAACACTTCGGAATCACCTGCCGGGCTTGCTGGAACCACCTGCCGGTCATGCCAAAATCACCTGCCAACTACGCCAGAACCGCTTGGCGGACACTGCGGAAACACCTGTCAGGCCGGCTGGAACCACATCTCAGACGTGCCAGAAACGTGTTCATGAGATGCTGGAACCACACCCCGAACAGACAGATACCACCTGCCAGAACCGCCTGAACCACCTGCTGAGCACGCCGCAACCACCTGCTCGACTCAACGGTACCACCTCCCTGACACGCCAAAATCACCTGCTGGGTATGCCAGAACCACTTGGCGGACACTCCGGAATCATCTGCCGGACATGCCGGAACCAGCTCTCAGACACACCAGAACCAAGTGCCGGAGACGCCGGAAGCACCTGCCGAGCATGCCGGAGCCACCTGCTCGACTCGCCAGAAACACCTGCCGGACACGCCAAAATCACCTGCCGGGTATGCCAGAACAACCTGGCGGACACTACGGAATCACCTGCCGCGCATGCCGGAACCACCTCTCAGACGTGCCGGAAGCACGTGCTGGACACGCCGGAAACATCTACCGGACAGACCGGAACCACCTGCCAAGAACGCCGGAGCCACCTGTTCGACTCGCTGGAACCACCTGCCGGACAGGCCAATATCAACTGCTGGCTATGCCAGAACCACCTGGGGGACAGTCCGCGATCACCTGCCAGCCATGGCGGAACCACCTCTCAGACGTACCAGAACCACCTGCCGGAGAAGCTGGAAACACGTCCTGGACTGACTGGAACCACGTGACGGCCATGCCTGAACCACCTGCCGAGCACGTCGGAACCACCTGCCGGAGACGCCAAAATCACCTGCGGGCTACGCCAGAACCAATTGGACGACTCTCCGAAATGACCTGCCGGGCATGTTGGTACCACCTCTCAGACGTGCCAGAAGTACGTGGCGGACAGTCCGGAATCACCTGTTGGGCATACGCAACCACCTCTGACATGTACCAGAACCACGTGCTGTGCACGCCGGAACCACCTACCGGACAGACCGGAATCATCTTTTGGGCATGCCGGAACCACCAGTCAGATGTGCCAGAAACACGTGCCGGAGACGCCGGAAGCACCTGCCGAGCACGTCGCAACCACCTGCTCAACTCGCCTGAACCACCTGCCGGACACGCCAAAATCACCTGCCCGCTACACCAGCACCACTTCGGGGACAAGCCGGAATCACGTGAGGGGCATGCCGACACAGCCTCTCAGACTGAACCTCGTGCCGGACATCACAGAACCACCTGCCGGACAGACCGGAACCACCTGCCGGAAACGCCGGAACCACCGGCTCGACCCGCCGGAACGACCGTTGGACAGGCAAAATCACCTGCCGGCTACGCCGGAAACACTTGGCGAACACTCCGGAATCACCTGCCGGGCATGCCGGAACCACCTCTCAGATATGCCAGAACCACTTGCCAATGATCCCGGAAGCACCAGCCGAGCACGCCGGAACCACCTGCTCGACTCGCCAGAACCACCTGCCAGACACGCAAAAATCACCAGCCGGCTACGCCACAACCAGTTGGGGAACACTTCGGAATCACCTGCCGGGCTTGCTGGAACCACCTGCCAGTCATGCCAAAATCACCTGCCAACTACGCCAGTACCACTTGGCGGACACTGTGGAAACACCTGTCGGGCCGGCCGGAACCACATCTAAGACGTGCCAGAACCATGTGCATGAGATGCTGGAACCACACCCCGAACAGACGGAAAACACCTGCCAGACCCGTCTGAACAACCTGCCGAGCACGCCGAGCCACCTGCTCGACTCGCCGGAACCACCCACCTGGCATGCCCAAATCACCAGCCGGGTATGCCAGAACCACTTGGCGGGCACTCCGGAATCATCTGCCGGACATGCCGGAACCAGCTCTCAGACACACCAGAACCACGTGCCGGAGACGCCGGAAGCACCTGCCGAGCATGCCGGAGCCACCTGCTCGACTCGCCAGAAACACCTGCCGGACACGCCAAAATCACCTGCCGGGTACGCCAGAACCACCTGGCGGACACTGCGAAATCACCTGTCGCGCATGCCGGAACCACCTCTCAGACGTGCCGGAAGCACGTGCCGGACACGCCGGAATCACCTACCGGACAGACCGGAACCACCTGCCGAGCACGCCGGAGCCACCTGTTCGACTCGCTGGAACCACCTGCCGGACAGGCCAATATCAACTGCTGGCTATGCCAGAACCACCTGGGGGACGGTCCGGAATCACCTGCCAGCCATGGCGGAACCACCTCTCTGACGTACCAGAACCAACTGCCGGAGAAGCTGGAAACACGTCCTGGACAGTCTGGAACCACCTGCCGGCCAAGCCTGAACCACCTGCCAAGCACAACGGAACAACCTGCCAGACACGCCAAAATCACCTGCGTGTTATGCCAGAACCACTTGGAGGACTCTCTGGGATGACCTGCCGGCCATGCCGGAACCACCTCTCAGACGTGCCAGAGCCATGTGGCGGACAGTCCGGAATCACCTGTTGGGCATGCGCAACCACCTCTGAGACGTACCAGAACCACATGCCGTGCAGGCTGGAACCACCTACCGGACAGACCGGAATCACCTTTCGGGCATGCCGGAACCACCTGTCAGATGTGCCAGAAACACGTGCCGGAGACGCCGGAAGCACCTGCCAAGCACGTTGGAACCACCTGCTCAACTCGCCTGAACCACCTGGCAGACATGCCAAAATCACCTGCCGACTATGCCAGAACCACTTGGCGAACACTCCGGAATCACTTGCCGGTCATGCAGGAACCACCTCTCAGACATGCCAGAACCCCGTGCCAATGACCCCGGAAGCACCAGCCGAGCACGCCGGAACCACCTGCTCGACTCGCCAGAACCACCTGCCGATCACGCAAAAATCACCTGCCGGCTACGCCACAACCAGTTGGGGAACACTTTGGAATCACCTGCCAGGCTTGCTGGAACCACCTGCCGGTCATGCCAAAATCAACTGCCAACTACGCCAGAACCGCTTGGCGGACACTGCGGAAACAACTGTTGGGCCGGCTGGAACCACATCTCAGACGTGCCAGAAACGAGTTCATGAGATGCTGGAACCACACCCCGAACAGACGGATACCACCTGCCAGAACCGCCTGAACCACCTGCTGAGCACGCCGGAACCACCTGCTCGACTCACCGGTACCACCAACCTGACACGCCAAAATCACCTGCTGGGTATGCCAGAACCACTTGGCGGACACTCCGGAATCATCTGCCGGACATGCCGGAACCAGCTCTCAGACACAGCAGAACCAAGTGCCGGAGACGCCGGAAGCACCTGCCGAGCATGCCGGAGCAACCTGCTCAACTCGCCAGAAACACCTGCCGGACACTACAGAATCACCTGCCACGCATGCCGGAACCACCTCTCAGACGTGCCGGAAGCACGTGCCAGACACGCCGGAAACACCTACCGGACAGACCGGAACCACCTGCCAAGAACGCCGGAGCCACCTGTTCGACTCGCTGGAACCACCTGCCGGACAGGCCAATATCAACTGCTGGCTATGCCAGAACCACCTGGGGGACAGTCCGGGATCACCTGCCAGCCATGGCGGAACCACCTCTCAGACGTACAAGAACCACCTGCCGGAGAAGCTGGAATCACGTCCTGGACAGACTGGAACCACGTGACGGCCATGCCTGAACCACCTGCCGAGCACGGCGGAACCACCTGCCGGACACGCCAAAATCACCTGCGGGCTACGCCAGAACCACTTGGACGACTCTCCCAAATGACCTGCCGGGCATGTTGGAACCACCTCTCAGACGTGCCAGAAGCACGTGGCGGACAATCCGGAATCACCTGTTGGGCATACGCAACCACCTCTGACACGTACCAGAACCACGTGCCGTGCACGCCGGAACCACCTACCGGACAGACCGGAATCCAATTTTGGTCATGCCGGAACCACCAGTCAGATGTGCCAGAAACACGTGCCGGAGACGCCGGAAGCACCTGCCGAGCACGTCGCAACCACCTGCTCAACTCGCCTGAACCACCTGCCGGTCATGCCAAAATCACCTGCCAACTACGCCAGTACCACTTGGCGGACACTGTGGAAACACCTGTCGGGCCGGCCGGAACCACATCTCAGACGTGCCAGAACCATGTGCATGAGATGCTGGAACCACACCCCGAACAGACGGAAAACACCTGCCAGACCCGTCTGAACAACCAGCCGAGCACGCCGGAGCCACCTGCTCGACTCGCCGGAACCACCTACCTGACATGCCCAAATCACCAGCCGGGTATGACAGAACCACTTGGCGGACACTCCGGAATCATCCGCCGGACATGCCGGAACCAGCTCTCAGACACACCCGAACCCGTGCTGGAGACGCCGGAAGCACCGGCCGAGCATGCCGGAGCCACCTGCTCGAGTCGCCAGAAACACCTGCCGGACACGCCAAAATCACCTGCCGGGTACGCCAGAACCACCTGGCGGACACTCCGAAATCACCTGTCGCGCAAGCCGGAACCACCTCTCAGACGTGCCGGAAGCACGTGCCGGACACGCCGGAATCACCTACCGGACACACCGGAACCACCTGCCGAGCACGCCGGAGCCACCTGTTCGACTGGCTGGAACCACCTTCCGGACAGGCCAATATTAACTGCTGGCTATGCCAGAACCACCTGGGGTACAGTCCGGAATCACCTGCCAGCCATGGCGGAACCACCTCTCAGACGTACCAGACCCACCTGCCGGAGAAGCTGGAAACACGTCCTGGACAGTCTGGAACCACCTGCCGGCCAAGCCTGAACCACCTGCCAAGCACAATGGAACAACCTGCCAGACACGCCAAAATCACCTGCGTGTTATGCCAGAACCACTTGGAGGACTCTCTGGGATGACCTGCCGGGCATGCCGGAACCACCTCTCAGACGTGCCAGAACCATGTGGCGGACAGTCCGGAATCACCTGTTGGGCATACGCAACCACCTCTGAGACGTACCAGAACCACATGCCGTGCAGGCTGGAACCACCTACCGGACAGACCGGAATCACCTTTCGGGCATGCCGGAACCACCTGTCAGATGTGCCAGAAACACGTGCCGGAGACGCCGGAAGCACCTGCCAAGCACGTTGGAACCACCTGCTCAACTCGCCTGAACCACCTGCCGGACATGCCAAAATCACCTGCCGACTATGCCAGAACCACTTGGCGAACACTCCGGAATCACCTGCCGGGCATGCAGGAACCACCTCTCAGACATGCCAGAACCCCGTGCCAATGAGCCCGGAAGCACCAGCCGAGCACGCCGGAACCACCTGCTCGACTCGCCAGAACCACCTGCCGATCACGCAAAAATCACCTGCCGGCTACGCCACAACCAGTTGGTGAACACTTTGGAATCACCTGCCAGGCTTGCTGGAACCACCTGCTAGTCATGCCAAAATCACTTGCCAACTACGCCTGAACCGATGGCGGACACTGCGGAAAGACCTGTCGGGCCGGCTGGAACCACATCTCAGACGTGCCAGAAACGTGTTCATGAGATGCTGGAACCACACCCCGAACAGACGGATACCACCTGCCAGAACCGCCTGAACCACCTGCTGAGCACGCCGGAACCACCTGCTCGACTCACTGGTACCACCTCCCTGACATGCCAAAATCACCTGCTGGGTATGCCAGAACCACTTGGCGGGCACTCCGGAATCATCTGCCGGACATGCCGGAACCAGCTCTCAGACACACCAGAACCAAGTGCCGGAGACGCCGGAAGCACCTGCCGAGCATGCCGGAGCCACCTGCTCGACTCGCCAGAAACACCTGCCGGACACGCCAAAATCACCTGCCGGGTACGCCAGAACCACCTGGCGGACACTCCGAAATCACCTGTCGCGCATGCCGGAACCACCTCTCAGACGTGCCGGAAGCATGTGCCGGACACGCCGGAATCACCTACCGGACACACCGGAACCACCAGCCGAGCACGCCGGAGCCACCTGTTCGACTGGCTGGAACCACCTCCCGGACAGGCCAATATCAACTGCTGGCTATGCCAGAACCACGTGGCGGACACTGCGAAATCACCTGTCGCGCATGCCGGAACCACCTCTCAGACGTGCCGGAAGCACGTGCCGGACACGCCGGAATCACCTACCGGACAGACCGGAACCACCTGCCGAGCACGCCGGAGCCACCTGTTCGACTCGCTGGAACCACCTGCCGGACAGGCCAATATCAACTGCTGGCTATGCCAGAACCACCTGGGGGACGGTCCGGAATCACCTGCCAGCCATGGCGGAACCACCTCTCAGACGTACCAGAACCAACTGCCGGAGAAGCTGGAAACACGTCCTGGACAGTCTGGAACCACCTGCCGGCCAAGCCTGAACCACCTGCCAAGCACAACGGAACAACCTGCCAGACACGCCAAAATCACCTGCGTGTTATGCCAGAACCACTTGGAGGACTCTCTGGGATGACCTGCCGGCCATGCCGGAACCACCTCTCAGACGTGCCAGAGCCATGTGGCGGACAGTCCGGAATCACCTGTTGGGCATGCGCAACCACCTCTGAGACGTACCAGAACCACATGCCGTGCAGGCTGGAACCACCTACCGGACAGACCGGAATCACCTTTCGGGCATGCCGGAACCACCTGTCAGATGTGCCAGAAACACGTGCCGGAGACGCCGGAAGCACCTGCCAAGCACGTTGGAACCACCTGCTCAACTCGCCTGAACCACCTGCCAGACATGCCAAAATCACCTGCCGACTATGCCAGAACCACTTGGCGAACACTCCGGAATCACTTGCCGGTCATGCAGGAACCACCTCTCAGACATGCCAGAACCCCGTGCCAATGACCCCGGAAGCACCAGCCGAGCACGCCGGAACCACCTGCTCGACTCGCCAGAACCACCTGCCGATCACGCAAAAATCACCTGCCGGCTACGCCACAACCAGTTGGGGAACACTTTGGAATCACCTGCCAGGCTTGCTGGAACCACCTGCCGGTCATGCCAAAATCAACTGCCAACTACGCCAGAACCGCTTGGCGGACACTGCGGAAACAACTGTTGGGCCGGCTGGAACCACATCTCAGACGTGCCAGAAACGAGTTCATGAGATGCTGGAACCACACCCCGAACAGACGGATACCACCTGCCAGAACCGCCTGAACCACCTGCTGAGCACGCCGGAACCACCTGCTCGACTCACCGGTACCACCAACCTGACACGCCAAAATCACCTGCTGGGTATGCCAGAACCACTTGGCGGACACTCCGGAATCATCTGCCGGACATGCCGGAACCAGCTCTCAGACACAGCAGAACCAAGTGCCGGAGACGCCGGAAGCACCTGCCGAGCATGCCGGAGCAACCTGCTCAACTCGCCAGAAACACCTGCCGGACACTACAGAATCACCTGCCACGCATGCCGGAACCACCTCTCAGACGTGCCGGAAGCACGTGCCAGACACGCCGGAAACACCTACCGGACAGACCGGAACCACCTGCCAAGAACGCCGGAGCCACCTGTTCGACTCGCTGGAACCACCTGCCGGACAGGCCAATATCAACTGCTGGCTATGCCAGAACCACCTGGGGGACAGTCCGGGATCACCTGCCAGCCATGGCGGAACCACCTCTCAGACGTACAAGAACCACCTGCCGGAGAAGCTGGAATCACGTCCTGGACAGACTGGAACCACGTGACGGCCATGCCTGAACCACCTGCCGAGCACGGCGGAACCACCTGCCGGACACGCCAAAATCACCTGCGGGCTACGCCAGAACCACTTGGACGACTCTCCCAAATGACCTGCCGGGCATGTTGGAACCACCTCTCAGACGTGCCAGAAGCACGTGGCGGACAATCCGGAATCACCTGTTGGGCATACGCAACCACCTCTGACACGTACCAGAACCACGTGCCGTGCACGCCGGAACCACCTACCGGACAGACCGGAATCCAATTTTGGTCATGCCGGAATCACCAGTCAGATGTGCCAGAAACACGTGCCGGAGACGCCGGAAGCACCTGCCGAGCACGTCGCAACCACCTGCTCAACTCGCCTGAACCACCTGCCGGTCATGCCAAAATCACCTGCCAACTACGCCAGTACCACTTGGCGGACACTGTGGAAACACCTGTCGGGCCGGCCGGAACCACATCTCAGACGTGCCAGAACCATGTGCATGAGATGCTGGAAACACACCACGAACAGACGGAAAACACCTGCCAGACCCGTCTGAACAACCAGCCGAGCACGCCGGAGACACCTGCTCGACTCGCCGGAACCACCTACCTGACATGCCCAAATCACCAGCCGGGTATGACAGAACCACTTGGCGGACACTCCGGAATCATCCGCCGGACATGCCGGAACCAGCTCTCAGACACACCCGAACCCGTGCTGGAGACGCCGGAAGCACCGGCCGAGCATGCCGGAGCCACCTGCTCGAGTCGCCAGAAACACCTGCCGGACACGCCAAAATCACCTGCCGGGTACGCCAGAACCACCTGGCGGACACTCCGAAATCACCTGTCGCGCAAGCCGGAACCACCTCTCAGACGTGCCGGAAGCACGTGCCGGACACGCCGGAATCACCTACCGGACACACCGGAACCACCTGCCGAGCACGCCGGAGCCACCTGTTCGACTGGCTGGAACCACCTTCCGGACAGGCCAATATTAACTGCTGGCTATGCCAGAACCACCTGGGGTACAGTCCGGAATCACCTGCCAGCCATGGCGGAACCACCTCTCAGACGTACCAGACCCACCTGCCGGAGAAGCTGGAAACACGTCCTGGACAGTCTGGAACCACCTGCCGGCCAAGCCTGAACCACCTGCCAAGCACAATGGAACAACCTGCCAGACACGCCAAAATCACCTGCGTGTTATGCCAGAACCACTTGGAGGACTCTCTGGGATGACCTGCCGGGCATGCCGGAACCACCTCTCAGACGTGCCAGAACCATGTGGCGGACAGTCCGGAATCACCTGTTGGGCATACGCAACCACCTCTGAGACGTACCAGAACCACATGCCGTGCAGGCTGGAACCACCTACCGGACAGACCGGAATCACCTTTCGGGCATGCCGGAACCACCTGTCAGATGTGCCAGAAACACGTGCCGGAGACGCCGGAAGCACCTGCCAAGCACGTTGGAACCACCTGCTCAACTCGCCTGAACCACCTGCCGGACATGCCAAAATCACCTGCCGACTATGCCAGAACCACTTGGCGAACACTCCGGAATCACCTGCCGGGCATGCAGGAACCACCTCTCAGACATGCCAGAACCCCGTGCCAATGAGCCCGGAAGCACCAGCCGAGCACGCCGGAACCACCTGCTCGACTCGCCAGAACCACCTGCCGATCACGCAAAAATCACCTGCCGGCTACGCCACAACCAGTTGGTGAACACTTTGGAATCACCTGCCAGGCTTGCTGGAACCACCTGCTAGTCATGCCAAAATCACTTGCCAACTACGCCTGAACCGATGGCGGACACTGCGGAAAGACCTGTCGGGCCGGCTGGAACCACATCTCAGACGTGCCAGAAACGTGTTCATGAGATGCTGGAACCACACCCCGAACAGACGGATACCACCTGCCAGAACCGCCTGAACCACCTGCTGAGCACGCCGGAACCACCTGCTCGACTCACTGGTACCACCTCCCTGACATGCCAAAATCACCTGCTGGGTATGCCAGAACCACTTGGCGGGCACTCCGGAATCATCTGCCGGACATGCCGGAACCAGCTCTCAGACACACCAGAACCAAGTGCCGGAGACGCCGGAAGCACCTGCCGAGCATGCCGGAGCCACCTGCTCGACTCGCCAGAAACACCTGCCGGACACGCCAAAATCACCTGCCGGGTACGCCAGAACCACCTGGCGGACACTCCGAAATCACCTGTCGCGCATGCCGGAACCACCTCTCAGACGTGCCGGAAGCATGTGCCGGACACGCCGGAATCACCTACCGGACACACCGGAACCACCAGCCGAGCACGCCGGAGGCACCTGTTCGACTGGCTGGAACCACCTGCCGGACAGGCCAATATCAACTGCTGGCTATGCCAGAACCACCTGGGGGACAGTCCGGGATCACCTGCCAGACATGGCGGAACCACCTCTCAGACGTTCCAGAACCACCTGCCGGAGAAGCTTGAAACACGTCCTGGACAGACTGGAACCACGTGACGGCCATGCCTGAACCACCTGCTGAGCACGGCGGAACCACCTGCCAGACACGCCAAAATCACCTGCGGGCTACGCCAGAACCACTTGGACGACTCTCCGAAATGACCTGCTGGGCATGTTGGAACCTCCTCTCAGACGTGCCAGAAGCACGTGGCGGACAGTCCGGAATCACCTGTTGGGCATACGCAACCACCTCTGAGACGTACCAGAACCACGTGCCGTGCACGCCGGAACCACCTACCGGTCAGACCGGAATCCACTTTTGGGCATGCCGGAACCACCAGTCAGATGTGCCAGAAACACGTGCCGGAGACGCCGGAAGCACCTGCCGAGCACGTCGCAACCACCTGCTCAACTCGCCTGAACCACCTGCCGGACACGCCAAAATCACCTGCCCGCTACACCAGCACCACTTCGGGGACAAGCCGGAATCACGTGAGGGGCATGCCGGCACAGCCTCTCAGACTGAACCTCGTGCCGGACACCACAGAACCACCTGCCGGACAGACCGGAACCACCTGCCGGACACGCCGGAACCACCGGCTCGACCCGCCGGAACGACCGCTGGACATGCAAAATCACCTGCCGGCTATGCCGGAAACACTTGGCGAACACTCCGGAATCACCTGCCGGGCATGCCGGAACCACCTCTCAGATATGCCAGAACCACGTGCCAATGACCCCGGAAGCACCAGCCGAGCACGCCGGAACCACCTGCTCGACTCGCCAGAACCACCTGCCGGACACGCAAAAATCACCTGCCGGCGACGCCACAACCAGTTGGGGAACACTTCGGAATCACCTGCCGGGCTTGCTGGAACCACCTGCCGGTCATGCCAAAATCACCTGCCAACTACGCCGGTACCACTTGGCGGACACTGTGGAAACACCTGTCGGGCCAGCCGGAACCACATCTCAGACGTGCCAGAACCATGTGCATGAGATGCTGGAACCACACCCCGAACAGACGGAAAACACCTGCCAGACCCGTCTGAACAACCTGCCAAGAACGTTGGAACCACCTGCTCAACTCGCCTGAACCACCTGCCGGACATGCCAAAATCACCTGCCGACTATGCCAGAACCACTTGGCGAACACTCCGGAATCACTTGCCGGGCATGCAGGAACCACCTCTCAGACATGCCAGAACCCCGTGCCAATGAGCCCGGAAGCACCAGCCGAGCATGCCGGAACCACCTGCTCGACTCGCCAGAACCACCTGCCGATCACGCAAAAATCACCTGCCGGCTACGCCACAACCAGTTGGTGAACACTTTGGAATCACCTGCAAGGCTTGCTGGAACCACCTGCTAGTCATGCCAAAATCACCTGCCAACTATGCCAGAACCGCTTTGCGGACACTGCGGAAAGACCTGTCGGGCCGGCTGGAACCACATCTCAGACGTGCCAGAAACGTGCTCATGAGATGCTGGAACCACACCCCGAACAGACGGATACCACCTGCCAGAACCGCCTGAACCACCTGCTGAGCACGCTGGAGCCACCTGCTCGACTCGCCGGAACCACCTACCTGACATGACAAAATCACCAGCCGGGTATGCCAGAACCACTTGGCGGACACTCCGGAATCATCTGCCAAACATGCCGGAACCAGCTCTCAGACACACCAGAACCACGTGCCGGAGACGCCGGAAGCACCTGCCGAGCATGCCGGAGCCACCTGCTCGACTCGCCAGAAACACCTGCGGACACGCCAAAATCACCTGCCGGGTACGCAAGAACCACCTGGCGGACACTCCGAAATCACCTGTCGCGCATGCCGGAACCACCTCTCAGACGTGCCGGAAGCACGTGCATGAGATGCTGGAACCAAACCCCGAACAGACGGTAAACACCTGCCAGACCCGTCTGAACAACCTGCCGAGCACGCCAGAGCCACCTGCTCGACTCGCCAGAACCACACACCTGACATGCCCAAATCACCAGCCGGGTATGCCAGAACCACTTGGCGGACACTCCGGAATCATCTGCCGGACATGCCGGAACCAGCTCTCAGACACACCAGAACCAAGTGCCGGAGACGCCGGAAGCACCTGCCGAGCATGCCGGAGCCACCTGCTCGACTCGCCAGAAACACCTGCCGGACACGCCAAAATCACCTGCCGGGTATGCCAGAACCACCTGGCGGACACTACGGAATCACCTGTCGCGCATGACGGAACCACCTCTCAGACGTGCCGGAAGCACGTGCCAGACACGCCGGAAACACCTACCGGACAGACTGGAACCACCTGCCAAGAACGCCGGAGCCACCTCTTCGACTCGCTGGAACCACCTGCCGGACAGGCCAATATCAACTGCTGGCTATGCCAGAACCACCTGGGGGACAGTCCGGGATCACCTGCCAGCCATGGCGGAACCACCTCTCAGACGTTCCAGAACCACCTGCCGGAGAAGCTTGAAACACGTCCTGGACAGACTGGAACCACGTGACGGCCATGCCTGAACCACCTGCTGAGCACGGCGGAACAACCTGCCAGACACGCCAAAATCACCTGCGGGCTACGCCAGAACCACTTGGACGACTCTCCGAAATGACCTGCCGGGCATGCAGGAACCACCTCTCAGACATGCCAGAACCCCGTGCCAATGAGCCCGGAAGCACCAGCCGAGCACGCCGGAACCACCTGCTCGACTCGCCAGAACCACCTGCCGATCACGCAAAAATCACCTGCCGGCTACGCCACAACCAGTTGGTGAACACTTTGGAATCACCTGCCAGGCTTGCTGGAACCACCTGCTAGTCATGCCAAAATCACCTGCCAACTACACCAGAACCGCTTGGCGGACACTGCGGAAACACCTGTCGGGCCGGCTGGAACCACATCTCAGACGTGCCAGAAACGTGTTCATGAGATGCTGGAACCACACCCCGAACAGACGGAAAACACCTGCTAGACCCGTCTGAACAACGTGCCGAGCACGCCGGAGCCACCTGCTCGACTCGCCGGAACCACCTACCTGACATGCCCAAATCACCAGCCGGGTATGCCAGAACCACTTGGCGGACACTCCGGAATCATCTGCTGGACATGCCGGAACCAGCTCTCAGACACACCAGAACCACGTGCCGGAGACGCCGGAAGCACCTGCCGAGCATGCCGGAGCCACCTGCTCGACTCGCCAGAAACACCTGCCGGACACGCCAAAATCACCTGCCGGGTACGCCAGAACCACCTGGCGGACACTCCGAAACCACCTGTCGCGCATGCCGGAACCACCTCTCAGACGTGCCTGAAGCACGTGCCGGACACGCCGGAATCACCTACCGGACAGACCGGAACCACATGCCGAGCACTCCGGAGCCACCTGTTCGACTCGCTGGAACCACCTGCCGGACAGGCCAATATCAACTGCTGGCTATGCCAGAACCACCTGGGGGACGGTCCGGAATCACCTCCAAGCCATGGCGGAACCACCTCTCAGACGTACCAGAACCACCTGCCGGAGAAGCTGGAAACACGTCCTGGACAGTCTGGAACCACCTGCCGGCCAAGCCTGAACCACCTGCCAAGCACAACGGAACAACCTGCCAGACACGCCAAAATCAACTGCGTGTTATGCCAGAACCACTTGGAGGACTCTCTGGGATGACCTTCCGGGCATGCCGGAACCACCTCTCAGACGTGCCAGAACCATGTGGCGGACAGTCCGGAATCACCTGTTGGGCATGCGCAACCACCTCTGAGACGTACCAGAACCACATGCCGTGCAGGCTGGAACCACCTACCGGACAGACCGGAATCACCTTTCGGGCATGCCGGAACCACCTGTCAGATGTGCCAGAAACACGTGCCGGAGACGCCGGAAGCACCTGCCAAGCACGTTGGAACCACCTGCTCAACTCGCCTGAACCACCTGCCGGACATGCCAAAATCACCTGCCGACTATGCCAGAACCACTTGGCGAACACTCCGGAATCACCAGCCGGGCATGCAGGAACCACCTCTCAGACATGCCAGAACCCAGTGCCAATGACCCCGGAAGCACCAGCCGAGCACGCCGGAACCACCTGCTCGACTCGCCAGAACCACCTGCCGATCACGCAAAAATCACCTGCTGGCTACGCCACAACCAGTTGGTGAGCACTTTGGAATCACCTGCCAGGCTTGCTGGAACCACCAGCCAGTCATGCCAAAATCACCTGCCAACTACGCCAGAACCGCTTGGCGGACACTGCGGAAACACCTGTCGGGCCGGCTGGAACCACATCTCAGACGTGCCAGAAACGTGTTCATGAGATGCTGGAACCACACCCCGAACAGACGGATGCCACCTGCCAGAACCGCCTGAACCACCTGCTGAGCACGCCGGAACCACCTGCTCGACTCACCGGTACCACCTCCCTGACACGCCAAAATCACCTGCTGGGTATGCCAGAACCACTTGGCGGACACTCCGGAATCATCTGCCGGATATGCCGGAACCAGCTCTCAGACACACCAGAACCAAGTGCCGGAGACGCCGGAAGCACCTGCCGAGCATGCCGGAGGCACCTGCTCGACTCGCCAGAAACACATGCCGGACACGCCAAAATCACCTGCCGGGTACGACAGAACCACCTGGCGGACACTACGGAATCACCTGTCGTGCATGCCGGAACCACCTCTCAGACGTGCCGGATCATGTGCCGGACACGCCGGAATCACCTACCGGACAGACCGGAACCACCCGCCGAGCACGCCGGAGCCACCTGTTCGACTCGCTGGAACCACCTGCCGGACAGGCCAATATCAACTGCTGGCTATGCCAGAACCACCTGGGGGACGGTCCGGAATCACCTGCCAGCCATGGCGGAACCACCTCTCAGACGTACCAGAACCACCTGCCGGAGAAGCTGGAAACACGTCCTGGACAGACTGGAACCACGTGAAGGCCATGCCTCAACCACATGCTGAGCACGGCGGAACCACCTGCCGGACACGCCAAAATCAACTGCCCGCTACACCAGCACCACTTCGGGGACAAGCCGGAATCACGTGAGGGGCATGCCGGCACAGCCTCTCAGACTGAACCTCGTGCCGGACACCACAGAACCACCTGCCGGACAGACCGGAACCACCTGCCGGACACGCCGGAACCACCGGTTCGACCCGCCGGAACGACCGCTGGACATGCAAAATCACCTGCCGGCTACGCCGGAAACTCTTGGCGAACACTCCGGAATCACCTGCCGGGCATGCCGGAACCAACTCTCAGATATGCCAGAACCACGTGCCAATGACCCCGGAAGCACCTGCCGAGCACGCCAGAACCACCAGCTCGACTC
This sequence comes from Equus przewalskii, assembly GCF_037783145.1. Classification (NCBI taxonomy): domain Eukaryota; kingdom Metazoa; phylum Chordata; class Mammalia; order Perissodactyla; family Equidae; genus Equus; species Equus przewalskii. The sequence continues at coordinate 64,080 of NW_027228149.1, forward strand.
GCCAGAACCACCTGCCGGACACGCAAAAATCACCTGCTGGGTACGCCACAACCAGTTGTGGAACACTTCGGAATCACCTGCCGGGCTTGCTGGAACCACCTGCCGGTCATGCCAAAATCACCTGCCAACTACGCCAGTACCACTTGGCGGACACTGTGGAAACACCTGTCGGGCCGGCCGGAACCACATCTCAGACGTGCCAGAACCATGTGCATGAGATGCTGGAACCACACCCCGAACAGACGGAAAACACCTGCCAGACCCGTCTGAACAACGTGCCGAGCACGCCGGAGCCACCTGCTCGACTCGCCGGAACCACCTACCTGACATGCCCAAATCACCAGTCGGGTATGCCAGAACCACTTGGCGGACACTCCGGAATCATCTGCCGGACATGCCGGAACCAGCTCTCAGACACACCAGAACCACGTGCCGGAGACGCCGGAAGCACCTGCCGAGCATGCCGGAGCCACCTGCTCGACTCGCCAGAAACACCTGCCGGACACGCCAAAATCACCTGCCGGGTACGCCAGAACCACCTGGCGGACACTCCGAAACCACCTGTCGCGCATGCCGGAACCACCTCTCAGACGTGCCGGAAGCACGTGCCGGACACGCCGGAATCACCTACCGGACACACCGGAACCACCTGCCGAGCACGCCGGAGCCACCTGTTCGACTCGCTGGAACCACCTGCCGGACAGGCCAATATCAACTGCTGGCTATGCCAGAACCACCTGGGGGATGGTCCGGAATCACCTGCCAGCCATGGCGGAACCACCTCTCACAAGTACCAGAACCACCTGCCGGAGAAGCTGGAAACACGTCCTGGACAGTCTGGAACCACCTGCCGGCCAAGCCTGAACCACCTGCCAAGCACAACGGAACAACCTGCCAGACACGCCAAAATCACCTGCGTGTTATGCCAGAACCACTTGGAGGACTCTCTGGGATGACCTGCCGGGCATGCCGGAACCACCTCTCAGACGTGCCAGAACCATGTGGCGGACAGTCCGGAATCACCTGTTGGGCATGCGCAACCACCTCTGAGACGTACCAGAACCACATGCCGTGCAGGCTGGAACCACCTACCGGACAGACCGCAATCACCTTTCGGGCATGCCGGAACCACCTGTCAGATGTGCCAGAAACACGTGCCGGAGACGCCGGAAGCACCTGCCAAGCACGTTGGAACCACCTGCTCAACTCGCCTGAACCACCTGCCGGACATGCCAAAATCACCTGCCGACTATGCCACAACCACTTGGCGAACACTCCGGAATCACTTGCCGGGCATGCAGGAACCACCTCTCAGACATGCCAGAACCCCGTGCCAATGACACCGGAAGCACCAGCCGAGCACGCCGGAACCACCTGCTCGACTCTCCGGAACCACCTACCTGACATGCCCAAATCACCAGCCGGGTATGCCAGAACCACTTGGCGGACACTCCGGAATCATCTGCCGGACATGCCGGAACCAGCTCTCAGACACACCAGAACCACGTGCCGGAGACGCCGGAAGCACCTGCCGAGCATGCCGGAGCCACCTGCTCGACTCGCCAGAAACACCTGCCGGACACGCCAAAATCACCTGCCGGGTACGCCAGAACCACCTGGCGGACACTCCGAAACCACCTGTCGCGCATGCCGGAACCAACTCTCAGACGTGCCGGAAGCACGTGCCGGACACGCCGGAATCACCTACCGGACAGACCGGAACCACCTGCCGAGCACGCCGGAGCCACCTGTTCGACTCGCTGGAACCACCTGCCGGACAGGCCAATATCAACTGCTGGCTATGCCAGAACCACCTGGGGGACGGTCCGGAATCACCTCCAAGCCATGGCGGAACCACCTCTCAGACGTACCAGAACCACCTGCCGGAGAAGCTGGAAACACGTCCTGGACAGTCTGGAACCACCTGCCGGCCAAGCCTGAACCACCTGCCAAGCACAACGGAACAACCTGCCAGACACGCCAAAATCACCTGCGTGTTATGCCAGAACCACTTGGAGGACTCTCTGGGATGACCTTCCGGGCATGCCGGAACCACCTCTCAGACGTGCCAGAACCATGTGGCGGACAGTCCGGAATCACCTGTTGGGCATGCGCAACCACCTCTGAGACGTACCAGAACCACATGCCGTGCAGGCTGGAACCACCTACCGGACAGACCGGAATCACCTTTCGGGCATGCCGGAACCACCTGTCAGATGTGCCAGAAACACGTGCCGGAGACGCCGGAGGCACCTGCCAAGCACGTTGGAACCACCTGCTCAACTCGCCTGAACCACCTGCCGGACATGCCAAAATCACCTGCCGACTATGCCAGAACCACTTGGCGAACACTCCGGAATCACCTGCCGGGCATGCAGGAACCACCTCTCAGACATGCCAGAACCCCGTGCCAATGACCCCGGAAGCACCAGCCGAGCACGCCGGAACCACCTGCTCGACTCGCCAGAACCACCTGCCGATCACGCAAAAATCACCTGCTGGCTACGCCACAACCAGTTGGTGAGCACTTTGGAATCACCTGCCAGGCTTGCTGGAACCACCAGCCAGTCATGCCAAAATCACCTGCCAACTACGCCAGAATCGCTTGGCGGACACTGCGGAAACACCTGTCGTGCCGGCTGGAACCACATCTCAGACGTGCCAGAAACGTGTTCATGAGATGCTGGAACCACACCCCGAACAGACGGATGCCACCTGCCAGAACCGCCTGAACCACCTGCTGAGCACGCCGGAACCACCTGCTCGACTCACCGGTACCACCTCCCTGACACGCCAAAATCACCTGCTGGGTATGCCAGAACCACTTGGCGGACACTCCGGAATCATCTGCCGGACATGCCGGAACCAGCTCTCAGACACACCAGAACCAAGTGCCGGAGACGCCGGAAGCACCTGCCGAGCATGCCGGAGGCACCTGCTCGACTCGCCAGAAACACATGCCGGACACGCCAAAATCACCTGCCGGGTACGACAGAACCACCTGGCGGACACTACGGAATCACCTGTCGTGCATGCCGGAACCACCTCTCAGACGTGCCGGATCATGTGCCGGACACGCCGGAATCACCTACCGGACAGACCGGAACCACCCGCCGAGCACGCCGGAGCCACCTGTTCGACTCGCTGGAACCACCTGCCGGACAGGCCAATATCAACTGCTGGCTATGCCAGAACCACCTGGGGGACGGTCCGGAATCACCTGCCAGCCATGGCGGAACCACCTCTCAGACGTACCAGAACCACCTGCCGGAGAAGCTGGAAACACGTCCTGGACAGACTGGAACCACGTGAAGGCCATGCCTCAACCACATGCTGAGCACGGCGGAACCACCTGCCGGACACGCCAAAATCAACTGCCCGCTACACCAGCACCACTTCGGGGACAAGCCGGAATCACGTGAGGGGCATGCCGGCACAGCCTCTCAGACTGAACCTCGTGCCGGACACCACAGAACCACCTGCCGGACAGACCGGAACCACCTGCCGGACACGCCGGAACCACCGGTTCGACCCGCCGGAACGACCGCTGGACATGCAAAATCACCTGCCGGCTACGCCGGAAACTCTTGGCGAACACTCCGGAATCACCTGCCGGGCATGCCGGAACCAACTCTCAGATATGCCAGAACCACGTGCCAATGACCCCGGAAGCACCTGCCGAGCACGCCAGAACCACCAGCTCGACTCGCCAGAACCACCTGCCGGACACGCAAAAATCACCTGCTGGGTACGCCACAACCAGTTGCGGAACACTTCGGAATCACCTGCCGGGCTTGCTGGAACCACCTGCCGGTCATGCCAAAATCACCTGCCAACTACGCCAGTACCACTTGGCGGACACTGTGGAAACACCTGTCGGGCCGGCCGGAACCACATCTCAGACGTGCCAGAACCATGTGCATGAGATGCTGGAACCACACCCCGAACAGACGGAAAACACCTGCCAGACCCGTCTGAACAACGTGCCGAGCACGCCGGAGCCACCTGCTCGACTCGCCGGAACCACCTACCTGACATGCCCAATCACCAGTCGGGTATGCCAGAACCACTTGGCGGACACTCCGGAATCATCTGCCGGACATGCCGGAACCAGCTCTCAGACACACCAGAACCACGAGCCGGAGACGCCGGAAGCACCTGATGAGCATGCCGGAGCCACCTGCTCGACTCGCCAGAAACACCTGCCGGACACGCCAAAATCACCTGCCGGGTACGCCAGAACCACCTGGCGGACACTCCGAAATCACCTGTCGCGCATGCCGGAACCACCTCTCAGACGTGCTGGAAGCACGTGCCGGACACGCCGGAATCACCTACCGGACACACCGGAACCACCTGCCGAGCACGCCGGAGCCACCTGTTCGACTCGCTGGAACCACCTGCCGGACAGGCCAATATCAACTGCTGGCTATGCCAGAACCACCTGGGGGATGGTCCGGAATCACCTGCCAGCCATGGCGGAACCACCTCTCACACGCACCAGAACCACCTGCCGGAGAAGCTGGAAACACGTCCTGGACAGTCTGGAACCACCTGCCGGCCAAGCCTGAACCACCTGCCAAGCACAACGGAACAACCTGCCAGACACGCCAAAATCACCTGCGTGTTATGCCAGAACCACTTGGAGGACTCTCTGGGATGACCTGCCGGGCATGCCGGAACCACCTCTCAGATATGCCAGAACCATGTGGCGGACAGTCCGGAATCACCTGTTGGGCATGCGCAACCACCTCTGAGATGTACCAGAACCATGTGCCGTGCACGCCGGAACCACCTACCGGACAGACCGGAATCCACTTTTGGGCATGCCGGAACCACCAGTCAGATGTGCCAGAAACACGTGCCGGAGACGCCGGAACCACCTGCCGAGCATGTCGCAAGCACCTGCTCAACTCGCCTGAACCACATGCCGGACACGCCAAAATCACCTGCCCGCTACACCAGCACCACTTCGGGGACATGCCGGAATCACGTGAGGGGCATGCCGGCACAGCCTCTCAGACTGAACCACGTGCCGGACACCACAGAACCACCTGCCGGACAGACCGGAACCACCTGCCGGACACGCCGGAACCACCTGCTCGACTCGCCAGAACCACCTGCCGGACACGCAAAAATCACCTGCCGGCTACGCCACAACCAGTTGGGGAACAGTTCGGAATCACCTGCCGGGCTTGCTGGAACCACCTGCTGGTCATGCCAAAATCACCTGCCAACTACGCCAGTACCACTTGGCGGACACTGTGGAAACACCTGTCGGCCCGGCCGGAACCACATCTCACACGTGCCAGAACCATGTGCATGAGATGCTGGAACCACACCCCGAACAGACGGAAAACACCTGCCAGACCCGTCTGAACAACCTGCCGAGCACGCCGGAGCCACCTGCTCGACTCACCGGAACCACCTACCTGACATGATCAAATCACCAGCCAGGTATGCCAGAACCACTTGGCGGACACTCCGGAATCATCCGCCGGACATGCCGGAACCAGCTCTCAGAGACACCAGAACCACGTGCCGGAGACGCCGGAAGCACCTGCCGAGCATGCCGGAGCCACCTGCTCGACTCGACAGAACCACCTGCCGGACACGCCAAAATCACCTGCCGGTTACGCCAGAACCACCTGCCGGACACTCCGAAATCACCTGTCGCGCATGCCGGAACCACCTCTCAGACGTGCCGGAAGCACGTGCCGGACATGCCGGAATCACCTACCGGACAGACCGGAACCACCTGCCGAGCACGCCGGAGCCACCTGTTCGACTGGCTGGAACCACTTTCCGGACAGGCCAATATCAACTGCTGGCTATGCCGGAACCACCTGGGGGACGGTCCGGAATCACCTGCCAGCCATGGCGGAACCACCTCTCAGACGTACCAGAACCACCTGCCGGAGAAGCTGGAAACACGTCCTGGACAGTCTGGAACCACCTGCCGGCCAAGCCTGAACCACCTGCCAAGCACAACGGAACAACCTGCCAGACACACCAAAATCGCCGGCGTGTTATGCCAGAACCACTTGGAGGACTCTCTGGGATGACCTGCCGGGCATGCCGGAACCACCTGTCAGACGTGCCAGAACCATGTGGCGGACAGTCCGGAATCACCTGTTGGGCATGCGCAACCACCTCTGAGACGTACCAGAACCACATGCCGTGCAGGCTGGAACCACCTACCGGACAGACCGGAATCACCTTTCGGGCATGCCGGAACCACCTGTCGGATGTGCCAGAAACACATGCCGGAGACGCCGGAAGCACCTGCCAAGCACGTTGGAACCACCTGCTCAACTCGCCTGAACCACCTGCCGGACATGCCAAAATCACCTGCCGACTATGCCAGAACCACTTGGCGGACACTCCGGAATCACTTGCCGGGCATGCAGGAACCACCTCTCAGACATGCCAGAACCCCGTGCCAATGACCCCGGAAGCACCAGCCGAGCACGCCGGAACGACCTGCTCGACTCGCCAGAACCACCTGCCGATCACGCAAAAATCACCTGCCGGCTACGCCACAACCAGTTGGTGAACACTTTGGAATCACCTGCCAGGCTTGCTGGAACCACCTGCCAGTCATGCCAAAATCACCTGCCAACTACGCCAGAACCGCTTGGCGGACACTGCGGAAACACCTGTCGGGCCGGCTGGAACCACATCTCAGACGTGCCAGAAACGTGTTCATGAGATGCTGGAACCACACCCCGAACAGACGGATACCACCTGCCAGAACCGCCTGAACCACCTGCTGAGCACGCCGGAACCACCTGCTCGACTCACCGGTACCACCTCCCTGACACGCCAAAATCACCTGCTGGGTATGCCAGAACCACTTGGCGGACACTCCGGAATCATCTGCCGGACATGCCGGAACCAGCTCTCAGACACACCAGAATCACGTGCCGGAGACGCCGGAAGCACCTGCCGAGCATGCCGGAGCCACCTGCTCGACTCGCCAGAAACACCTGCCGGACACGCCAAAATCACCTGCCGGGCATGCCGGAACCACCTCTCAGACGTGCCAGAACCATATGGCGGACAGTCCGGAATCACCTGTTGGGCATGCGCAACCACCTCTGAGACGTACCAGAACCACATGCCGTGCAGGCTGGAACCACCTACCGGACAGACCGGAATCGCCTTTCGGTCATGCCGGAACCACCTGTCAGATGTGCCAGAAACACGTGCCGGAGACGCCGGAAGCACGTGACAAGCACGTTGGAACCACCTGCTCAACTCGCCTGAACCACCTGCCGGACATGCCAAAATCACCTGCCGACTATGCCAGAACCACTTGGCGAACACTCCGGAATCACCTGCCGGGCATGCAGGAACCACCTCTCAGACATGCCAGAACCCCGTGCCAATGAGCCCGGAAGCACCAGCCGAGCACGCCGGAACCACCTGCTCGACTCGCCAGAACCACCTGCCGATCACGCAAAAATCACCTGCCGGCTACGCCACAACCAGTTGGTGAACACTTTGGAATCACCTGCCAGGCTTGCTGGAACCACCTGCTAGTCATGCCAAAATCACTTGCCAACTACGCCTGAACCGATGGCGGACACTGCGGAAAGACCTGTCGGGCCGGCTGGAACCACATCTCAGACGTGCCAGAAACGTGTTCATGAGATGCTGGAACCACACCCCGAACAGACGGATACCACCTGCCAGAACCGCCTGAACCACCTGCTGAGCACGCCGGAACCACCTGCTCGACTCACTGGTACCACCTCCCTGACATGCCAAAATCACCTGCTGGGTATGCCAGAACCACTTGGCGGGCACTCCGGAATCATCTGCCGGACATGCCGGAACCAGCTCTCAGACACACCAGAACCAAGTGCCGGAGACGCCGGAAGCACCTGCCGAGCATGCCGGAGCCACCTGCTCGACTCGCCAGAAACACCTGCCGGACACGCCAAAATCACCTGCCGGGTACGCCAGAACCACCTGGCGGACACTCCGAAATCACCTGTCGCGCATGCCGGAACCACCTCTCAGACGTGCCGGAAGCATGTGCCGGACACGCCGGAATCACCTACCGGACACACCGGAACCACCAGCCGAGCACGCCGGAGCCACCTGTTCGACTGGCTGGAACCACCTCCCGGACAGGCCAATATCAACTGCTGGCTATGCCAGAACCACGTGGCGGACACTGCGAAATCACCTGTCGCGCATGCCGGAACCACCTCTCAGACGTGCCGGAAGCACGTGCCGGACACGCCGGAATCACCTACCGGACAGACCGGAACCACCTGCCGAGCACGCCGGAGCCACCTGTTCGACTCGCTGGAACCACCTGCCGGACAGGCCAATATCAACTGCTGGCTATGCCAGAACCACCTGGGGGACGGTCCGGAATCACCTGCCAGCCATGGCGGAACCACCTCTCAGACGTACCAGAACCAACTGCCGGAGAAGCTGGAAACACGTCCTGGACAGTCTGGAACCACCTGCCGGCCAAGCCTGAACCACCTGCCAAGCACAACGGAACAACCTGCCAGACACGCCAAAATCACCTGCGTGTTATGCCAGAACCACTTGGAGGACTCTCCCAAATGACCTGCCGGGCATGTTGGAACCACCTCTCAGACGTGCCAGAAGCACGTGGCGGACAATCCGGAATCACCTGTTGGGCATACGCAACCACCTCTGACACGTACCAGAACCACGTGCCGTGCACGCCGGAACCACCTACCGGACAGACCGGAATCCAATTTTGGTCATGCCGGAACCACCAGTCAGATGTGCCAGAAACACGTGCCGGAGACGCCGGAAGCACCTGCCGAGCACGTCGCAACCACCTGCTCAACTCGCCTGAACCACCTGCCGGTCATGCCAAAATCACCTGCCAACTACGCCAGTACCACTTGGCGGACACTGTGGAAACACCTGTCGGGCCGGCCGGAACCACATCTCAGACGTGCCAGAACCATGTGCATGAGATGCTGGAAACACACCACGAACAGACGGAAAACACCTGCCAGACCCGTCTGAACAACCAGCCGAGCACGCCGGAGACACCTGCTCGACTCGCCGGAACCACCTACCTGACATGCCCAAATCACCAGCCGGGTATGACAGAACCACTTGGCGGACACTCCGGAATCATCCGCCGGACATGCCGGAACCAGCTCTCAGACACACCCGAACCCGTGCTGGAGACGCCGGAAGCACCGGCCGAGCATGCCGGAGCCACCTGCTCGAGTCGCCAGAAACACCTGCCGGACACGCCAAAATCACCTGCCGGGTACGCCAGAACCACCTGGCGGACACTCCGAAATCACCTGTCGCGCAAGCCGGAACCACCTCTCAGACGTGCCGGAAGCACGTGCCGGACACGCCGGAATCACCTACCGGACACACCGGAACCACCTGCCGAGCACGCCGGAGCCACCTGTTCGACTGGCTGGAACCACCTTCCGGACAGGCCAATATTAACTGCTGGCTATGCCAGAACCACCTGGGGTACAGTCCGGAATCACCTGCCAGCCATGGCGGAACCACCTCTCAGACGTACCAGACCCACCTGCCGGAGAAGCTGGAAACACGTCCTGGACAGTCTGGAACCACCTGCCGGCCAAGCCTGAACCACCTGCCAAGCACAATGGAACAACCTGCCAGACACGCCAAAATCACCTGCGTGTTATGCCAGAACCACTTGGAGGACTCTCTGGGATGACCTGCCGGGCATGCCGGAACCACCTCTCAGACGTGCCAGAACCATGTGGCGGACAGTCCGGAATCACCTGTTGGGCATACGCAACCACCTCTGAGACGTACCAGAACCACATGCCGTGCAGGCTGGAACCACCTACCGGACAGACCGGAATCACCTTTCGGGCATGCCGGAACCACCTGTCAGATGTGCCAGAAACACGTGCCGGAGACGCCGGAAGCACCTGCCAAGCACGTTGGAACCACCTGCTCAACTCGCCTGAACCACCTGCCGGACATGCCAAAATCACCTGCCGACTATGCCAGAACCACTTGGCGAACACTCCGGAATCACCTGCCGGGCATGCAGGAACCACCTCTCAGACATGCCAGAACCCCGTGCCAATGAGCCCGGAAGCACCAGCCGAGCACGCCGGAACCACCTGCTCGACTCGCCAGAACCACCTGCCGATCACGCAAAAATCACCTGCCGGCTACGCCACAACCAGTTGGTGAACACTTTGGAATCACCTGCCAGGCTTGCTGGAACCACCTGCTAGTCATGCCAAAATCACTTGCCAACTACGCCTGAACCGATGGCGGACACTGCGGAAAGACCTGTCGGGCCGGCTGGAACCACATCTCAGACGTGCCAGAAACGTGTTCATGAGATGCTGGAACCACACCCCGAACAGACGGATACCACCTGCCAGAACCGCCTGAACCACCTGCTGAGCACGCCGGAACCACCTGCTCGACTCACTGGTACCACCTCCCTGACATGCCAAAATCACCTGCTGGGTATGCCAGAACCACTTGGCGGGCACTCCGGAATCATCTGCCGGACATGCCGGAACCAGCTCTCAGACACACCAGAACCAAGTGCCGGAGACGCCGGAAGCACCTGCCGAGCATGCCGGAGCCACCTGCTCGACTCGCCAGAAACACCTGCCGGACACGCCAAAATCACCTGCCGGGTACGCCAGAACCACCTGGCGGACACTCCGAAATCACCTGTCGCGCATGCCGGAACCACCTCTCAGACGTGCCGGAAGCATGTGCCGGACACGCCGGAATCACCTACCGGACACACCGGAACCACCAGCCGAGCACGCCGGAGGCACCTGTTCGACTGGCTGGAACCACCTGCCGGACAGGCCAATATCAACTGCTGGCTATGCCAGAACCACCTGGGGGACAGTCCGGGATCACCTGCCAGACATGGCGGAACCACCTCTCAGACGTTCCAGAACCACCTGCCGGAGAAGCTTGAAACACGTCCTGGACAGACTGGAACCACGTGACGGCCATGCCTGAACCACCTGCTGAGCACGGCGGAACCACCTGCCAGACACGCCAAAATCACCTGCGGGCTACGCCAGAACCACTTGGACGACTCTCCGAAATGACCTGCTGGGCATGTTGGAACCTCCTCTCAGACGTGCCAGAAGCACGTGGCGGACAGTCCGGAATCACCTGTTGGGCATACGCAACCACCTCTGAGACGTACCAGAACCACGTGCCGTGCACGCCGGAACCACCTACCGGTCAGACCGGAATCCACTTTTGGGCATGCCGGAACCACCAGTCAGATGTGCCAGAAACACGTGCCGGAGACGCCGGAAGCACCTGCCGAGCACGTCGCAACCACCTGCTCAACTCGCCTGAACCACCTGCCGGACACGCCAAAATCACCTGCCCGCTACACCAGCACCACTTCGGGGACAAGCCGGAATCACGTGAGGGGCATGCCGGCACAGCCTCTCAGACTGAACCTCGTGCCGGACACCACAGAACCACCTGCCGGACAGACCGGAACCACCTGCCGGACACGCCGGAACCACCGGCTCGACCCGCCGGAACGACCGCTGGACATGCAAAATCACCTGCCGGCTATGCCGGAAACACTTGGCGAACACTCCGGAATCACCTGCCGGGCATGCCGGAACCACCTCTCAGATATGCCAGAACCACGTGCCAATGACCCCGGAAGCACCAGCCGAGCACGCCGGAACCACCTGCTCGACTCGCCAGAACCACCTGCCGGACACGCAAAAATCACCTGCCGGCGACGCCACAACCAGTTGGGGAACACTTCGGAATCACCTGCCGGGCTTGCTGGAACCACCTGCCGGTCATGCCAAAATCACCTGCCAACTACGCCGGTACCACTTGGCGGACACTGTGGAAACACCTGTCGGGCCAGCCGGAACCACATCTCAGACGTGCCAGAACCATGTGCATGAGATGCTGGAACCACACCCCGAACAGACGGAAAACACCTGCCAGACCCGTCTGAACAACCTGCCAAGAACGTTGGAACCACCTGCTCAACTCGCCTGAACCACCTGCCGGACATGCCAAAATCACCTGCCGACTATGCCAGAACCACTTGGCGAACACTCCGGAATCACTTGCCGGGCATGCAGGAACCACCTCTCAGACATGCCAGAACCCCGTGCCAATGAGCCCGGAAGCACCAGCCGAGCATGCCGGAACCACCTGCTCGACTCGCCAGAACCACCTGCCGATCACGCAAAAATCACCTGCCGGCTACGCCACAACCAGTTGGTGAACACTTTGGAATCACCTGCAAGGCTTGCTGGAACCACCTGCTAGTCATGCCAAAATCACCTGCCAACTATGCCAGAACCGCTTTGCGGACACTGCGGAAAGACCTGTCGGGCCGGCTGGAACCACATCTCAGACGTGCCAGAAACGTGCTCATGAGATGCTGGAACCACACCCCGAACAGACGGATACCACCTGCCAGAACCGCCTGAACCACCTGCTGAGCACGCTGGAGCCACCTGCTCGACTCGCCGGAACCACCTACCTGACATGACAAAATCACCAGCCGGGTATGCCAGAACCACTTGGCGGACACTCCGGAATCATCTGCCAAACATGCCGGAACCAGCTCTCAGACACACCAGAACCACGTGCCGGAGACGCCGGAAGCCCCTGCCGAGCATGCCGGAGCCACCTGCTCGACTCGCCAGAAACACCTGCGGACACGCCAAAATCACCTGCCGGGTACGCAAGAACCACCTGGCGGACACTCCGAAATCACCTGTCGCGCATGCCGGAACCACCTCTCAGACGTGCCGGAAGCACGTGCATGAGATGCTGGAACCAAACCCCGAACAGACGGTAAACACCTGCCAGACCCGTCTGAACAACCTGCCGAGCACGCCAGAGCCACCTGCTCGACTCGCCAGAACCACACACCTGACATGCCCAAATCACCAGCCGGGTATGCCAGAACCACTTGGCGGACACTCCGGAATCATCTGCCGGACATGCCGGAACCAGCTCTCAGACACACCAGAACCAAGTGCCGGAGACGCCGGAAGCACCTGCCGAGCATGCCGGAGCCACCTGCTCGACTCGCCAGAAACACCTGCCGGACACGCCAAAATCACCTGCCGGGTATGCCAGAACCACCTGGCGGACACTACGGAATCACCTGTCGCGCATGACGGAACCACCTCTCAGACGTGCCGGAAGCACGTGCCAGACACGCCGGAAACACCTACCGGACAGACTGGAACCACCTGCCAAGAACGCCGGAGCCACCTCTTCGACTCGCTGGAACCACCTGCCGGACAGGCCAATATCAACTGCTGGCTATGCCAGAACCACCTGGGGGACAGTCCGGGATCACCTGCCAGCCATGGCGGAACCACCTCTCAGACGTTCCAGAACCAACTGCCGGAGAAGCTTGAAACACGTCCTGGACAGACTGGAACCACGTGACGGCCATGCCTGAACCACCTGCTGAGCACGGCGGAACAACCTGCCAGACACGCCAAAATCACCTGCGGGCTACGCCAGAACCACTTGGACGACTCTCCGAAATGACCTGCCGGGCATGCAGGAACCACCTCTCAGACATGCCAGAACCCCGTGCCAATGAGCCCGGAAGCACCAGACGAGCACGCCGGAACCACCTGCTCGACTCGCCAGAACCACCTGCCGATCACGCAAAAATCACCTGCCGGCTACGCCACAACCAGTTGGTGAACACTTTGGAATCACCTGCCAGGCTTGCTGGAACCACCTGCTAGTCATGCCAAAATCACCTGCCAACTACGCCAGAACCGCTTGGCGGACACTGCGGAAACACCTGTCGGGCCGGCTGGAACCACATCTCAGACGTGCCAGAAACGTGTTCATGAGATGCTGGAACCACACCCCGAACAGACGGAAAACACCTGCTAGACCCGTCTGAACAACGTGCCGAGCACGCCGGAGCCACCTGCTCGACTCGCCGGAACCACCTACCTGACATGCCCAAATCACCAGCCGGGTATGCCAGAACCACTTGGCGGACACTCCGGAATCATCTGCCGGACATGCCGGAACCAGCTCTCAGACACACCAGAACCACGTGCCGGAGACGCCGGAAGCACCTGCCGAGCATGCCGGAGCCACCTGCTCGACTCGCCAGAAACACCTGCCGGACACGCCAAAATCACCTGCCGGGTACGCCAGAACCACCTGGCGGACACTCCGAAACCACCTGTCGCGCATGCCGGAACCACCTCTCAGACGTGCCTGAAGCACGTGCCGGACACGCCGGAATCACCTACCGGACAGACCGGAACCACATGCCGAGCACGCCGGAGCCACCTGTTCGACTCGCTGGAACCACCTGCCGGACAGGCCAATATCAACTGCTGGCTATGCCAGAACCACCTGGGGGACGGTCCGGAATCACCTCCAAGCCATGGCGGAACCACCTCTCAGACGTACCAGAACCACCTGCCGGAGAAGCTGGAAACACGTCCTGGACAGTCTGGAACCACCTGCCGGCCAAGCCTGAACCACCTGCCAAGCACAACGGAACAACCTGCCAGACACGCCAAAATCACCTGCGTGTTATGCCAGGACCACTTGGAGGACTCTCTGGGATGACCTTCCGGGCATGCCGGAACCACCTCTCAGACGTGCCAGAACCATGTGGCGGACAGTCCGGAATCACCTGTTGGGCATGCGCAACCACCTCTGAGACGTACCAGAACCACATGCCGTGCAGGCTGGAACCACCTACCGGACAGACCGGAATCACCTTTCGGGCATGCCGGAACCACCTGTCAGATGTGCCAGAAACACGTGCCGGAGACGCCGGAAGCACCTGCCAAGCACGTTGGAACCACCTGCTCAACTCGCCTGAACCACCTGCCGGACATGCCAAAATCACCTGCCGACTATGCCAGAACCACTTGGCGAACACTCCGGAATCACCAGCCGGGCATGCAGGAACCACCTCTCAGACATGCCAGAACCCAGTGCCAATGACCCCGGAAGCACCAGCCGAGCACGCCGGAACCACCTGCTCGACTCGCCAGAACCACCTGCCGATCACGCAAAAATCACCTGCTGGCTACGCCACAACCAGTTGGTGAGCACTTTGGAATCACCTGCCAGGCTTGCTGGAACCACCAGCCAGTCATGCCAAAATCACCTGCCAACTACGCCAGAACCGCTTGGCGGACACTGCGGAAACACCTGTCGGGCCGGCTGGAACCACATCTCAGACGTGCCAGAAACGTGTTCATGAGATGCTGGAACCACACCCCGAACAGACGGATGCCACCTGCCAGAACCGCCTGAACCACCTGCTGAGCACGCCGGAACCACCTGCTCGACTCACCGGTACCACCTCCCTGACACGCCAAAATCACCTGCTGGGTATGCCAGAACCACTTGGCGGACACTCCGGAATCATCTGCCGGATATGCCGGAACCAGCTCTCAGACACACCAGAACCAAGTGCCGGAGACGCCGGAAGCACCTGCCGAGCATGCCGGAGGCACCTGCTCGACTCGCCAGAAACACATGCCGGACACGCCAAAATCACCTGCCGGGTACGACAGAACCACCTGGCGGACACTACGGAATCACCTGTCGTGCATGCCGGAACCACCTCTCAGACGTGCCGGATCATGTGCCGGACACGCCGGAATCACCTACCGGACAGACCGGAACCACCCGCCGAGCACGCCGGAGCCACCTGTTCGACTCGCTGGAACCACCTGCCGGACAGGCCAATATCAACTGCTGGCTATGCCAGAACCACCTGGGGGACGGTCCGGAATCACCTGCCAGCCATGGCGGAACCACCTCTCAGACGTACCAGAACCACCTGCCGGAGAAGCTGGAAACACGTCCTGGACAGACTGGAACCACGTGAAGGCCATGCCTCAACCACATGCTGAGCACGGCGGAACCACCTGCCGGACACGCCAAAATCAACTGCCCGCTACACCAGCACCACTTCGGGGACAAGCCGGAATCACGTGAGGGGCATGCCGGCACAGCCTCTCAGACTGAACCTCGTGCCGGACACCACAGAACCACCTGCCGGACAGACCGGAACCACCTGCCGGACACGCCGGAACCACCGGTTCGACCCGCCGGAACGACCGCTGGACATGCAAAATCACCTGCCGGCTACGCCGGAAACTCTTGGCGAACACTCCGGAATCACCTGCCGGGCATGCCGGAACCAACTCTCAGATATGCCAGAACCACGTGCCAATGACCCCGGAAGCACCTGCCGAGCACGCCAGAACCACCAGCTCGACTCGCCAGAACCACCTGCCGGACACGCAAAAATCACCTGCTGGGTACGCCACAACCAGTTGTGGAACACTTCGGAATCACCTGCCGGGCTTGCTGGAACCACCTGCCGGTCATGCCAAAATCACCTGCCAACTACGCCAGTACCACTTGGCGGACACTGTGGAAACACCTGTCGGGCCGGCCGGAACCACATCTCAGACGTGCCAGAACCATGTGCATGAGATGCTGGAACCACACCCCGAACAGACGGAAAACACCTGCCAGACCCGTCTGAACAACGTGCCGAGCACGCCGGAGCCACCTGCTCGACTCGCCGGAACCACCTACCTGACATGCCCAAATCACCAGTCGGGTATGCCAGAACCACTTGGCGGACACTCCGGAATCATCTGCCGGACATGCCGGAACCAGCTCTCAGACACACCAGAACCACGTGCCGGAGACGCCGGAAGCACCTGCCGAGCATGCCGGAGCCACCTGCTCGACTCGCCAGAAACACCTGCCGCACACGCCAAAATCACCTGCCGGGTACGCCAGAACCACCTGGCGGACACTCCGAAACCACCTGTCGCGCATGCCGGAACCACCTCTCAGACGTGCCGGAAGCACGTGCCGGACACGCCGGAATCACCTACCGGACACACCGGAACCACCTGCCGAGCACGCCGGAGCCACCTGTTCGACTCGCTGGAACCACCTGCCGGACAGGCCAATATCAACTGCTGGCTATGCCAGAACCACCTGGGGGATGGTCCGGAATCACCTGCCAGCCATGGCGGAACCACCTCTCACAAGTACCAGAACCACCTGCCGGAGAAGCTGGAAACACGTCCTGGACAGTCTGGAACCACCTGCCGGCCAAGCCTGAACCACCTGCCAAGCACAACGGAACAACCTGCCAGACACGCCAAAATCACCTGCGTGTTATGCCAGAACCACTTGGAGGACTCTCTGGGATGACCTGCCGGGCATGCCGGAACCACCTCTCAGACGTGCCAGAACCATGTGGCGGACAGTCCGGAATCACCTGTTGGGCATGCGCAACCACCTCTGAGACGTACCAGAACCACATGCCGTGCAGGCTGGAACCACCTACCGGACAGACCGCAATCACCTTTCGGGCATGCCGGAACCACCTGTCAGATGTGCCAGAAACACGTGCCGGAGACGCCGGAAGCACCTGCCAAGCACGTTGGAACCACCTGCTCAACTCGCCTGAACCACCTGCCGGACATGCCAAAATCACCTGCCGACTATGCCACAACCACTTGGCGAACACTCCGGAATCACTTGCCGGGCATGCAGGAACCACCTCTCAGACATGCCAGAACCCCGTGCCAATGACACCGGAAGCACCAGCCGAGCACGCCGGAACCACCTGCTCGACTCTCCGGAACCACCTACCTGACATGCCCAAATCACCAGCCGGGTATGCCAGAACCACTTGGCGGACACTCCGGAATCATCTGCCGGACATGCCGGAACCAGCTCTCAGACACACCAGAACCACGTGCCGGAGACGCCGGAAGCACCTGCCGAGCATGCCGGAGCCACCTGCTCGACTCGCCAGAAACACCTGCCGGACACGCCAAAATCACCTGCCGGGTACGCCAGAACCACCTGGCGGACACTCCGAAACCACCTGTCGCGCATGCCGGAACCAACTCTCAGACGTGCCGGAAGCACGTGCCGGACACGCCGGAATCACCTACCGGACAGACCGGAACCACCTGCCGAGCACGCCGGAGCCACCTGTTCGACTCGCTGGAACCACCTGCCGGACAGGCCAATATCAACTGCTGGCTATGCCAGAACCACCTGGGGGACGGTCCGGAATCACCTCCAAGCCATGGCGGAACCACCTCTCAGACGTACCAGAACCACCTGCCGGAGAAGCTGGAAACACGTCCTGGACAGTCTGGAACCACCTGCCGGCCAAGCCTGAAACACCTGCCAAGCACAACGGAACAACCTGCCAGACACGCCAAAATCACCTGCGTGTTATGCCAGAACCACTTGGAGGACTCTCTGGGATGACCTTCCGGGCATGCCGGAACCACCTCTCAGACGTGCCAGAACCATGTGGCGGACAGTCCGGAATCACCTGTTGGGCATGCGCAACCACCTCTGAGACGTACCAGAACCACATGCCGTGCAGGCTGGAACCACCTACCGGACAGACCGGAATCACCTTTCGGGCATGCCGGAACCACCTGTCAGATGTGCCAGAAACACGTGCCGGAGACGCCGGAAGCACCTGCCAAGCACGTTGGAACCACCTGCTCAACTCGCCTGAACCACCTGCCGGACATGCCAAAATCACCTGCCGACTATGCCAGAACCACTTGGCGAACACTCCGGAATCACCTGCCGGGCATGCAGGAACCACCTCTCAGACATGCCAGAACCCCGTGCCAATGACCCCGGAAGCACCAGCCGAGCACGCCAGAACCACCTGCTCGACTCGCCAGAACCACCTGCCGATCACGCAAAAATCACCTGCTGGCTACGCCACAACCAGTTGGTGAGCACTTTGGAATCACCTGCCAGGCTTGCTGGAACCACCAGCCAGTCATGCCAAAATCACCTGCCAACTACGCCAGAATCGCTTGGCGGACACTGCGGAAACACCTGTCGTGCCGGCTGGAACCACATCTCAGACGTGCCAGAAACGTGTTCATGAGATGCTGGAACCACACCCCGAACAGACGGATGCCACCTGCCAGAACCGCCTGAACCACCTGCTGAGCACGCCGGAACCACCTGCTCGACTCACCGGTACCACCTCCCTGACACGCCAAAATCACCTGCTGGGTATGCCAGAACCACTTGGCGGACACTCCGGAATCATCTGCCGGACATGCCGGAACCAGCTCTCAGACACACCAGAACCAAGTGCCGGAGACGCCGGAAGCACCTGCCGAGCATGCCGGAGGCACCTGCTCGACTCGCCAGAAACACATGCCGGACACGCCAAAATCACCTGCCGGGTACGACAGAACCACCTGGCGGACACTACGGAATCACCTGTCGTGCATGCCGGAACCACCTCTCAGACGTGCCGGATCATGTGCCGGACACGCCGGAATCACCTACCGGACAGACCGGAACCACCCGCCGAGCACGCCGGAGCCACCTGTTCGACTCGCTGGAACCACCTGCCGGACAGGCCAATATCAACTGCTGGCTATGCCAGAACCACCTGGGGGACGGTCCGGAATCACCTGCCAGCCATGGCGGAACCACCTCTCAGACGTACCAGAACCACCTGCCGGAGAAGCTGGAAACACGTCCTGGACAGACTGGAACCACGTGAAGGCCATGCCTCAACCACATGCTGAGCACGGCGGAACCACCTGCCGGACACGCCAAAATCAACTGCCCGCTACACCAGCACCACTTCGGGGACAAGCCGGAATCACGTGAGGGGCATGCCGGCACAGCCTCTCAGACTGAACCTCGTGCCGGACACCACAGAACCACCTGCCGGACAGACCGGAACCACCTGCCGGACACGCCGGAACCACCGGTTCGACCCGCCGGAACGACCGCTGGACATGCAAAATCACCTGCCGGCTACGCCGGAAACTCTTGGCGAACACTCCGGAATCACCTGCCGGGCATGCCGGAACCAACTCTCAGATATGCCAGAACCACGTGCCAATGACCCCGGAAGCACCTGCCGAGCACGCCAGAACCACCAGCTCGACTCGCCAGAACCACCTGCCGGACACGCAAAAATCAACTGCTGGGTACGCCACAACCAGTTGCGGAACACTTCGGAATCACCTGCCGGGCTTGCTGGAACCACCTGCCGGTCATGCCAAAATCACCTGCCAACTACGCCAGTACCACTTGGCGGACACTGTGGAAACACCTGTCGGGCCGGCCGGAACCACATCTCAGACGTGCCAGAACCATGTGCATGAGATGCTGGAACCACACCCCGAAAAGACGGAAAACACCTGCCAGACCCGTCTGAACAACGTGCCGAGCACGCCGGAGCCACCTGCTCGACTCGCCGGAACCACCTACCTGACATGCCCAATCACCAGTCGGGTATGCCAGAACCACTTGGCGGACACTCCGGAATCATCTGCCGGACATGCCGGAACCAGCTCTCAGACACACCAGAACCACGAGCCGGAGACGCCGGAAGCACCTGATGAGCATGCCGGAGCCACCTGCTCGACTCGCCAGAAACACCTGCCGGACACGCCAAAATCACCTGCCGGGTACGCCAGAACCACCTGGCGGACACTCCGAAATCACCTGTCGCGCATGCCGGAACCACCTCTCAGACGTGCTGGAAGCACGTGCCGGACACGCCGGAATCACCTACCGGACACACCGGAACCACCTGCCGAGCACGCCGGAGCCACCTGTTCGACTCGCTGGAACCACCTGCCGGACAGGCCAATATCAACTGCTGGCTATGCCAGAACCACCTGGGGGATGGTCCGGAATCACCTGCCAGCCATGGCGGAACCACCTCTCACACGCACCAGAACCACCTGCCGGAGAAGCTGGAAACACGTCCTGGACAGTCTGGAACCACCTGCCGGCCAAGCCTGAACCACCTGCCAAGCACAACGGAACAACCTGCCAGACACGCCAAAATCACCTGCGTGTTATGCCAGAACCACTTGGAGGACTCTCTGGGATGACCTGCCGGGCATGCCGGAACCACCTCTCAGATATGCCAGAACCATGTGGCGGACAGTCCGGAATCACCTGTTGGGCATGCGCAACCACCTCTGAGATGTACCAGAACCATGTGCCGTGCACGCCGGAACCACCTACCGGACAGACCGGAATCCACTTTTGGGCATGCCGGAACCACCAGTCAGATGTGCCAGAAACACGTGCCGGAGACGCCGGAACCACCTGCCGAGCATGTCGCAAGCACCTGCTCAACTCGCCTGAACCACATGCCGGACACGCCAAAATCACCTGCCCGCTACACCAGCACCACTTCGGGGACATGCCGGAATCACGTGAGGGGCATGCCGGCACAGCCTCTCAGACTGAACCACGTGCCGGACACCACAGAACCACCTGCCGGACAGACCGGAACCACCTGCCGGACACGCCGGAACCACCTGCTCGACTCGCCAGAACCACCTGCCGGACACGCAAAAATCACCTGCCGGCTACGCCACAACCAGTTGGGGAACAGTTCGGAATCACCTGCCGGGCTTGCTGGAACCACCTGCTGGTCATGCCAAAATCACCTGCCAACTACGCCAGTACCACTTGGCGGACACTGTGGAAACACCTGTCGGCCCGGCCGGAACCACATCTCACACGTGCCAGAACCATGTGCATGAGATGCTGGAACCACACCCCGAACAGACGGAAAACACCTGCCAGACCCGTCTGAACAACCTGCCGAGCACGCCGGAGCCACCTGCTCGACTCACCGGAACCACCTACCTGACATGATCAAATCACCAGCCAGGTATGCCAGAACCACTTGGCGGACACTCCGGAATCATCCGCCGGACATGCCGGAACCAGCTCTCAGAGACACCAGAACCACGTGCCGGAGACGCCGGAAGCACCTGCCGAGCATGCCGGAGCCACCTGCTCGACTCGACAGAACCACCTGCCGGACACGCCAAAATCACCTGCCGGTTACGCCAGAACCACCTGCCGGACACTCCGAAATCACCTGTCGCGCATGCCGGAACCACCTCTCAGACGTGCCGGAAGCACGTGCCGGACATGCCGGAATCACCTACCGGACAGACCGGAACCACCTGCCGAGCACGCCGGAGCCACCTGTTCGACTGGCTGGAACCACTTTCCGGACAGGCCAATATCAACTGCTGGCTATGCCGGAACCACCTGGGGGACGGTCCGGAATCACCTGCCAGCCATGGCGGAACCACCTCTCAGACGTACCAGAACCACCTGCCGGAGAAGCTGGAAACACGTCCTGGACAGTCTGGAACCACCTGCCGGCCAAGCCTGAACCACCTGCCAAGCACAACGGAACAACCTGCCAGACACACCAAAATCGCCGGCGTGTTATGCCAGAACCACTTGGAGGACTCTCTGGGATGACCTGCCGGGCATGCCGGAACCACCTGTCAGACGTGCCAGAACCATGTGGCGGACAGTCCGGAATCACCTGTTGGGCATGCGCAACCACCTCTGAGACGTACCAGAACCACATGCCGTGCAGGCTGGAACCACCTACCGGACAGACCGGAATCACCTTTCGGGCATGCCGGAACCACCTGTCGGATGTGCCAGAAACACATGCCGGAGACGCCGGAAGCACCTGCCAAGCACGTTGGAACCACCTGCTCAACTCGCCTGAACCACCTGCCGGACATGCCAAAATCACCTGCCGACTATGCCAGAACCACTTGGCGGACACTCCGGAATCACTTGCCGGGCATGCAGGAACCACCTCTCAGACATGCCAGAACCCCGTGCCAATGACCCCGGAAGCACCAGCCGAGCACGCCGGAACGACCTGCTCGACTCGCCAGAACCACCTGCCGATCACGCAAAAATCACCTGCCGGCTACGCCACAACCAGTTGGTGAACACTTTGGAATCACCTGCCAGGCTTGCTGGAACCACCTGCCAGTCATGCCAAAATCACCTGCCAACTACGCCAGAACCGCTTGGCGGACACTGCGGAAACACCTGTCGGGCCGGCTGGAACCACATCTCAGACGTGCCAGAAACGTGTTCATGAGATGCTGGAACCACACCCCGAACAGACGGATACCACCTGCCAGAACCGCCTGAACCACCTGCTGAGCACGCCGGAACCACCTGCTCGACTCACCGGTACCACCTCCCTGACACGCCAAAATCACCTGCTGGGTATGCCAGAACCACTTGGCGGACACTCCGGAATCATCTGCCGGACATGCCGGAACCAGCTCTCAGACACACCAGAATCACGTGCCGGAGACGCCGGAAGCACCTGCCGAGCATGCCGGAGCCACCTGCTCGACTCGCCAGAAACACCTGCCGGACACGCCAAAATCACCTGCCGGGCATGCCGGAACCACCTCTCAGACGTGCCAGAACCATATGGCGGACAGTCCGGAATCACCTGTTGGGCATGCGCAACCACCTCTGAGACGTACCAGAACCACATGCCGTGCAGGCTGGAACCACCTACCGGACAGACCGGAATCGCCTTTCGGTCATGCCGGAACCACCTGTCAGATGTGCCAGAAACACGTGCCGGAGACGCCGGAAGCACGTGACAAGCACGTTGGAACCACCTGCTCAACTCGCCTGAACCACCTGCCGGACATGCCAAAATCACCTGCCGACTATGCCAGAACCACTTGGCGAAAACTCCGGAATCACTTGCCGGGCATGCAGGAACCACCTCTCAGACATGCCAGAACCCCGTGCCAATGACCCCGGAAGCACCTGCCGAGAATGCCAGAACCACCTGCTCGACTCGCCAGAACCACCTGCCGATCACGCAAAAATCACCTGCCGGCTACGCCACAACCAGTTGGTGAACTCTTTGGAATCACCTGCCAGGCTTGCTGGAACCACCTGCCAGTCATGCCAAAATCACCTGCTAACTACGCCAGAACCACTTGGCGGACATTGCGGAAACACCTGTCGGGCCGGTTGGAACCACATCTCAGACGTGCCAGAAACGTGTTCATGAGATGCTGGAACCACACCCCGAACAGACGCATACCACCTGCCAGAACCGCCTGAACCACCTGCTGAGCACGCCGGAACCACCTGCTCGACTCACCGGTACCACCTCCCTGACACGCCAAAATCACCTGCTGGGTATGCCAGAACCACTTGGCGGACACTCCGGAATCATCTGCCGGACATGCCGGAACCAGCTCTCAGACACACCAGAACCAAGTGCCGGAGACGCCGGAAGCACCTGCCGAGCATGCCGGAGCCACCTGCTCGACTCGCCAGAAACACCTGCCGGACACGCCAAAATCACCTGCCGGGTATGCCAGAACCACCTGGCGGACACTACGGAATCACCTGCCGCGCATGCCGGAACCACCTCTCAGACGTGCCGGAAGCACGTGCCGGACACGCCGGAAACACCTACCGGACAGACCGGAACCACCTGCCAAGAACGCCGGAGCCACCTGTTCGACTCGCTGGAACCACCTGCCGGACAGGCCAATATCAACTGCTGGCTATGCCAGAACCACCTGGGGGACAGTCCGGCATCACCTGCCAGCCATGGCGGAACCACCTCTCAGACGTACCAGAACCACCTGCCGGAGAAGCTGGAAACACGTCCTGGACAGACTGGAACCACGTGACGGCCATGCCTGAACCACCTGCCGAGCACGGCGGAACCACCTGCCGGACACTCTAAAATCACCTGCGGGCTACGCCAGAACCAGTTGGACGACTCTCCGAAATGACCTGCCGGGCATGTTGGAACCACCTCTCAGACGTGCCAGAAGCACGTGGCGGACAGTCCGGAATCACCTGTTGGGCATACGCAACCACCTCTGAGACGTACCAGAACCA
Organism: Equus przewalskii; assembly: GCF_037783145.1. Taxonomy (NCBI): domain Eukaryota; kingdom Metazoa; phylum Chordata; class Mammalia; order Perissodactyla; family Equidae; genus Equus; species Equus przewalskii. Next base: position 88,866 of record NW_027228149.1, read on the forward strand.
CGTGCCGTGCACGCCGGAACCACCTACCGGACAGACCGGAATCCACTTTTGGGCATGCCGGAACCACCAGTCAGATGTGCCAGAAACACGTGCCAGAGACGCCGGAAGCACCTGCCGAGCACGTCGCAACCGCCTGCTCAACTCGCCTGAACCACCTGCCGGACACGCCAAAATCACCTGCCCGCTACACCAGCACCACTTCGGGGACAAGCTGGAATCACGTGAGGGGCATGCCGGCACAGCCTCTCAGACTGAACCTCGTGCCGGACACCACAGAACCACCTGCAGGACAGACCGGAACCACCTGCCGGACACGCCGGAACCACCGGCTCGACCCGCCGGAACGACCGCTGGACATGCAAAATCACCTGCCGGCTACGCCGCAAACACTTGGCGAACACTCCGGAATCACCTGCCGGGCATGCCGGAACCACCTCTCAGATATGCCACAACCACGTGCCAATGACCCCGGAAGCACCTGCCGAGCACGCCGGAACCACCTGCTCGACTCGCCAGAACCACCTGCCGGACACGCAAAAATCACCTGCCGGCTACGCCACAACCAGTTGGGGAACACTTCGGAATCACCTGCCGGGCTTGCTGGAACCACCTGCCGGTCATGCCAAAATCACCTGCCAACTACGCCAGTACCACTTGGCGGACACTGTGGAAACACCTGTCGGGCCGGCCGGAACCACATCTCAGACGGGCCAGAACCATGTGCATCAGATGCTGGAACCACACCCCGAACAGACGGAAAACACCTGCCAGACCCGTCTGAACAACCTGCCGAGCACGCCGGAGCCACCTGCTCGACTCGCAGGAACCACCTACCTGACATGCCAAAATCACCAGCCGGGTATGCCAGAACCACTTGGCGGACACTCCGGAATCATCCGCCGGACATGCCGGAACCAGCTCTCAGAGACACCAGAACCAAGTGCCGGAGACGCCGGAAGCACCTGCCGAGCATGCCGGAGCCACCTGCTCGACTCGCCAGAAACACCTGCCGGACACGCCAAAATCACCTGCCGGGTACGCCAGAACCACCTGGCGGACACTCCGAAATCACCTGTCGTGCATGCCGGAACCACCTGTCAGATGTGCCAGAAACACGTGCCAGAGACGCCGGAAGCACCTGCCAAGCACGTTGGAACCACCTGCTCAACTCGCCTGAACCACCTGTCGGACATGCCAAAATCACCTGCCGACTATGCCAGAACCACTTGGCGAACACTCCGGAATCACTTGCCGGGCATGCAGGAACCACCTCTCAGACATGCCAGAACCCCGTGCCAATGACCCCGGAAGCACCAGCCGAGCACGCCGGAACCACCTGCTCGACTCGCCAGAACCACCTGCCGATCACGCAAAAATCACCTGCCGGCTACGCCACAACCAGTTGGTGAACACTTTGGAATCACCTGCCAGGCTTGCTGGAACCACCTGCCAGTCATGCCAAAATCACCTGCCAACTACGCCAGAACCGCTTGGCGGACACTGCGGAAACACCTGTCGGGCCGGCTGTCACCACATCTCAGACGTGCCAGAAATGTGTTCATGAGATGCTGGAACCACACCCCGAACAGACGGATACCACCTGCCAGAACCGCCTGAACCACCTGCTGAGCACGCCGGTACCACCCGCTCGACTCACCGGTACCACCAACCTGACACGCCAAAATCACCAGCTGGGTATGCCAGAACCACTTGGCGGACACTCCGGAATCATCTGCAGGACATGCCGGAACCAGCTCTCAGACACACCAGAACCAAGTGCCGGAGACGCCGGAAGCACCTGCCGAGCATGCCGGAGAAACCTGCTCAACTCGCCTGAACCACCTGCCGGACACGCCAATATCACCTGCCTGCTACACAAGCACCACTTCGGGGACAAGCCGGAATCACGTGAGGGGCATGCCGGCACAGCCTCTCAGACTGAACCTCGTGCCGGACACCACAGAACCACCTGCCGGACAGACCGGAACCACCTGCCGGACACGCCGGAACCACCGGCTCGACCCGCCGGAACGACCGCTGGACATGCAAAATCACCTGCCGGCTACGCCGCAAACACTTGGCGAACACTCCGGAATCACCTGCCGGGCATGCCGGAACCACCTCTCAGATATGCCAGAACCACGTGCCAATGACCCCGGAAGCACCTGCCGAGCACGCCGGAACCACCTGCTCGACTCGCCAGAACCACCTGCCGGACACGCAAAAATCACCTGCCGGCTACGCCACAACCAGTTGGGGAACACTTCGGAATCACCTGCCGGGCTTGCTGGAACCACCTGCCGGTCATGCCAAAATCACCTGCCAACTACGCCAGTACCACTTGGCGGACACTGTGGAAACACCTGTCGGCCCGGCCGGAACCACATCTCACACGTGCCAGAACCATGTGCATGAGATGCTGGAACCACACCCCGAACAGACGGAAAACACCTGCCAGACCCGTCTGAACAACCTGCCGAGCACGCCGGAGCCACCTGCTCGACTCACCGGAACCACCTACCTGACAGGATCAAATCACCAGCCAGGTATGCCAGAACCACTTGGCGGACACTCCGGAATCATCTGCCGGACATGCCGGAACCAGCTCTCAGACACACCAGAACCAAGTGCCGGAGACGCCGGAAGCACCTGCCGAGCATGCCGGAGCCACCTGCTCGACTCGCCAGAAACACCTGCCGGACACGCCAAAATCACCTGCCGGGTATGCCAGAACCACCTGGCGGACACTACGGAATCACCTGCCACGCATGCCGGAACCACCTCTCAGACGTGCCGGAAGCACGTGCCGGACACGCCGGAAACACCTACCGGACAGACCGGAACCACCTGCCAAGAACGCCGGAGCCACCTGTTCGACTCGCTGGAACCACCTGCCGGACAGGCCAATATCAACTGCTGGCTATGCCAGAACCACCTGGGGGACAGTCCGGGATCACCTGCCAGCCATGGCGGAACCACCTCTCAGACGTACCAGAACCACCTGCCGGAGAATATGGAAACACGTCCTGGACAGACTGGAACCACGTGACGGCCATGCCTGAACCACCTGCCGAGCACGGCGGAACCACCTGCCGGACACTCCAAAATCACCTGCGGGCTACGCCAGAACCACCTGGACGACTCTCCGAAATGACCTGCCGGGCATGTTGGAACCACCTCTCAGACGTGCCAGAAGCACGTGGCGGACAGTCCGGAATCACCTGTTGGGCATACGCAACCACCTCTGACACGTACCAGAACCACGTGCCGTGCACGCCGGAACCACCTACCGGACAGACCTGAATCCACTTTTGGGCATGCCGGAACCACCAGTCAGATGTGCCAGAAACACGTGCCAGAGACGCCGGAAGCACCTGCCGAGCACGTCGCAACCGCCTGCTCAACTCGCCTGAACCACCTGCCGGACACGCCAAAATCACCTGCCCGCTACACCAGCACCACTTCGGGGACAAGCCGGAATCACGTGAGGGGCATGCCGGCACAGCCTCTCAGACTGAACCTCGTGCCGGACACCACAGAACCACCTGCCGGACAGACCGGAACCACCTGCCGGACACGCCGGAACCACCGGCTCGACCCGCCGGAACGACCGCTGGACATGCAAAATCACCTGCCGGCTACGCCGGAAACACTTGGCGAACACTCCGGAATCACCTGCCGGGCATGCCGGAACCACCTCTCAGATATGCCAAAACCACGTGCCAATGACCCCGGAAGCACGTGCCGAGCACGCCGGAACCACCTGCTCGACTCGCCAGAACCACCTGCCGGACACGCAAAAATCACCTGCCGGCTACGCCACAACCAGTTGGGGAACACTTCGGAATCACCTGCCGGGCTTGCTGGAACCACCTGCCGGTCATGCCAAAATCACCTGCCAACTACGCCAGTACCACTTGGCGGACACTGTGGAAACTCCTGTCGGGCCGGCCGGAACCACATCTCAGACGTGCCAGAACCATGTGCATGAGATGCTGGAACCACACCCCGAACAGACGGAAAACACCTGCCAGACCCGTCTGAACAACCTGCCGAGCACGCCGGAGCCACCTGCTCGACTCGCCGGAACCACCTACCTGACATGATCAAATCACCAGCCAGGTATGCCAGAACCACTTGGCGGACACTCCGGAATCATCTGCCGGACATGCCGGAACCAGCTCTCAGACACACCAGAACCACGTGCCGGAGACGCCGGAAGCACCTGCCGAGCATGCCGGAGCCACCTGCTCGACTCGCCAGAACCACCTGCCGGACACGCCAAAATCACCTGCCGGGTACGCCAGAACCACCTGGCGGACGCTCCGAAATCACCTGTCGCGCATGCCGGAACCACCTCTCAGACGTGCCGGAAGCACGTGCCGGACATGCCGGAATCACCTACCGGACAGACCGGAACCACCAGCCGAGCACGCCGGAGCCACCTGTTCGACTGGCTGGAACCACTTGCCGGACAGGCCACTATCAACTGCTGGCTATGCCGGAACCACCTGGGGTCGGTCCGGAATCACCTGCCTGCCATGGCGGAACCACCTCTCACACGTACCAGAACCACCTGCCGGAGAAGCTGGAAACACGTCCTGGACAGTCTGGAACCACCTGCCGGCCAAGCCTGAACCACCTGCCAAGCACAACGGAACAACCTGCCAGACACGCCAAAATCACCTGCGTGTTATGCCAGAACCACTTGGAGGACTCTCTGGGATGACCTGCCGGGCATGCCGGTACCACCTCTCAGACGTGCCAGAACCATGTGGCGGACAGTCCGGAATCACCTGTTGGGCATGCGCAACCACCTCTGAGACGTACCAGAACCACATGCCGTGCAGGCTGGAACCACCTACCGGACAGACCGGAATCACCTTTCGGGCATGCCGGAACCACCTGTCGGATGTGCCAGAAACACGTGCCGGAGACGCCGGAAGCACCTGCCAAGCACGATGGAACCACCTGCTCAACTCGCCTGAACCACCTGCCGGACATGCCAAAATCACCTGCCGACTATGCCAGAACCACTTGGCGAACACTCCGGAATCACTTCCCGGGCATGCAGGAACCACCTCTCAGACATGCCAGAACCCCGTGCCAATGACCCCGGAAGCACCAGCCGAGCACGCCGGAACCACCTGCTCGACTCGCCAGAACCACCTGCCGATCACGCAAAAATCACCTGCCGGCTCCGCCACAACCAGTTGGGGAACACTTCGGAATCACCTGCCGGGCTTGATGGAACCACCTGCCGGTCATGCCAAAATCACCTGCCAACTACGCCAGTACCACTTGGCGGACACTGTGGAAACACCTGTCGGCCCGGCCGGAACCACATCTCAGACGTGCCAGAACCATGTGCATGAGATGCTGGAACCAAACCCCGAACAGACGGAAAACACCTGCCAGACCCGTCTGAACAACCTGCCGAGCACGCCGGAGCCACCTGCTCGACTCGCCGGAACCACCTACCTGACATGCCCAGATCACCAGCCAGGTATGCCAGAACCACTTGGCGGACACTCCGGAATCATCTGCCGGACATGCCGGAACCAGCTCTCAGACACACCAGAACCACGTGCCGGAGACGCCGGAAGCACCTGCCGGGCATGCCGGAGCCACCTGCTCGACTCGCCAGAAACACCTGCCGGACACGCCAAAATCACCTGCCGGGTGTGCCAGAACCACCTCTCAGACGTGCCGGAAGCACGTGCCAGACACGCCGGAAACACCTACCGGACAGACCGGAACCACCTGCCAAGAACGCCGGAGCCACCTGTTCGACTCGCTGGAACCACCTGCCGGACAGGCCAATATCAACTGCTGGCTATGCCAGAACCACCTGGGGGACAGTCCGGGATCACCTGCCAGCCATGGCGGAACCACCTCTCACACGTACCAGAACCACCTGCCGGAGAAGCTGGAAACACGTCCTGGACAGACTGGAACCACGTGACGGCCATGCCTGAACCACCTGCCGAGCACGGCGGAACCACCTGCTGACACGCCAAAATCACCTGCGGGCTACGCCAGAAACACTTGGACGACTCTCCGAAATGACCTGCCGGGCATGTTGGAACCACCTCTCAGACGTGCCAGAAGCACGTGGCGGACAGTCCGGAATCACCTGTTGGGCATACGCAACCACCTCTGAGACGTACCAGAACCACGTGCCGTGCACGCCAGAACCACCTACCGGACAGACCGGAATTGCCTTTCGGGCATGCCGGAACCACCTGTCAGATGTGCCAGAAACAAGTGCCGGAGACGCCGGAGACACCTGCCGAGCAAGCCGGAACCAGCTGCTCGACTCGCCAGAACCACCTGCCGGACACGCAAAAATCACCTGCCGGCTACGCCACAACCAGTTGGTGAACACTTTGGAATCACCTGCCAGGCTTGCTGGAACCACCTGCCGGTCATGCCAAAATCACCTGCCGACTATGCCAGAACCGCTTGGCGGACACTGCGGAAAGACCTGTCGGGCCGGCTGGAACCACATCTCAGACGTGTCAGAAACGTGTTCATGAGATGCTGGAACCACACCCCGAACAGACGGATACCACCTGCCAGAACCGCCTGAACCACCTGCTGAGCACGCCGGAACCACCTGCTCGACTCACCGGTACCACCTCCCTGACATGCCAAAATCACCTGCTGGGTATGCCAGAACCACTTGGCGGACACTCCGGAATCATCTGCCGGACATGCCGGAACCAGCTCTCAGACACACCTGAACCAAGTGCCGGAGACGCCGGAAGCACCTGCCGCGCATGCCGGAGCCACCTGCTCGACTCGCCAGAAACACCTGACGGACACGCCAAAATCACCTGCCGGGTACGCCAGAACCACCTGGCGGACACTCCGGAATCACCTGCCGCGCATGCCGGAACCACCTCTCAGACGTGCCGGAAGCACATGCCAGACACGCCGGAAACACCTACCGGACAGACCGGAACCACCTGCCAAGAACGCCGGAGCCACCTCTTCGACTCGCTGGAACCACCTGCCGGACAGGCCAATATCAACTGCTGACTATGCCAGAACCACCTGGGGGACAGTCCGGGATCACCTGCCAGCCATGGCGGAACCACCTCTCAGACGTACCAGAACCACCTGCCGGAGAAGCTGGAAACACGTCCTGGACAGACTGGAACCACGTGACGGCCATGCCTGAACCACCTGCCGAGCACGGCGAAACCACCTGCCGGGCACGCCAAAATCACCTGCGGGCTACGCCAGATCCACTTGGACGACTCTCCGAAATGACCTGCCGGGCATGTTGGAACCACCTCTCAGACGTGCCAGAAGCACGTGGCGGACAGTCCGGAATCACCTGTTGGGCATACGCAACCACCTCTGACACGTACCAGAACCACGTGCCGTGCACGCCGGAACCACCTACCGGACAGACCGGAATCGCCTTTCGGGCATGCCGTTACCACCTGTCAGATGTGCCAGAAACACGTGCCGGAGACGCCGGAGACACCTGCCAAGCACGTTGGAACCACCTGCTCAACTCGCCTGAACCACCTGCCGGACATGCCAAAATCACCTTCCGGCTATGCCAGAACCACTGGGCGAACACTCCGGAATCACTTGCCAGGCATGCAGGAACCACCTCTCAGACATGCCAGAACCCCGTGCCAATGACCCCGGAAGCACCAGCAGAGCACGCCAGAACCACCTGCTCGACTCGCCAGAACCACCTGCCGATCACGCAAAAATCACCTGCCCGCTACACCAGCACCACTTCGGGGACAAGCCGGAATCACGTGAGGGGCATGCCGGCACAGCCTCTCAGACTGAACCTCGTGCCGGACACCACAGAACCACCTGCCGGACAGACCGGAACCACCTGCCGGACACGCCGGAACCACCGGCTCGACCCGCCGGAACGACCGCTGGACATGCAAAATCACCTGCCGGCTACGCCGCAAACACTTGGCGAACACTCCGGAATCACCTGCCGGGCATGCCGGAACCACCTCTCAGATATGCCAGAACCACGTGCCAATGACCCCGGAAGCACCTGCCGAGCACGCCGGAACCACCTGCTCGACTCGCCAGAACCACCTGCCGGACACGCAAAAATCACCTGCCGGCGACGCCACAACCAGTTGGGGAACACTTCGGAATCACCTGCCGGGCTTGCTGGAACCACCTGCCGGTCATGCCAAAATCACCTGCCAACTACGCCAGTACCACTTGGCGGACACTGTGGAAACACCTGTCGGGCCGGCCGGAACCACATCTCAGACGTGCCAGAACCATGTGCATCAGATGCTGGAACCACACCCCGAACAGACGGAAAACACCTGCCAGACCCGTCTGAACAACCTGCCGAGCACGCCGTAGCCACCTGCTCGACTCGCCGGAACCACCTACCTGATATGCCAAAATCACCAGCCGGGTATGCCAGAACCACTTGGCGGACACTCCGGAATCATCTGCCGGACATGCCGGAACCAGCTCACAGACACACCAGAACCACGTGCCGGAGACGATGGAAGCACCTGCCGAGCATGCCGGAGCCACCTGCTCGACTAGCCAGAAACACCTGCCGGACACGCCAAAATCACCTGCCGGGTACGCCAGAACCACCTGGCGGACACTCCGAAATCACCTGTCGCGCATGCCGGAACCACCTCTCAGACGTGCCAGAAGCACGTGCCGGACACGCCAGAATCACCTACCGGACAGACCGGAACCACCTGCCGAGCACGCCGGAGCCACCTGTTCGACTCGCTGGAACCACCTGCCGGTCAGGCCAATATCAACTGCTGGCTATGCCAGAACCACCTGGGGGACGGTCCGGAATCACCTGCCAGCCATGGCGGAACCACCTCTCAGACGTACCAGAACCACCTGCCGGAGAAGCTGGAAACACGTCCTGGACAGTCTGGAACCACCTGCCGGCCAAGCCTGAACCACCTGCCAAGCACAACGGAACAACCTGCCAGACACGCCAAAATCACCTGCGTGTTATGCCAGAACCACTTGGACGACTCTCTGGGATGACCTGCCGGGCATGCCGGAACCACCTCTCAGACGTGCCAGAACCATGTGGCGGACAGTCCGGAATCACCTGTTGGGCATGCGCAACCACCTCTGAGACGTACCAGAACCACATGCGGTGCAGGCTGGAACCACATACCGGACAGACCGGAATCACCTTTCGGGCATGCCGGAACCACCTGTCAGATGTGCCAGAAACACGTCCCGGAGACGCCGGAAGCACCTGCCAAGCACGTTGGAACCACCTGCTCAACTCGCCTGAACCACCTGCCGGACATGCCAAAATCACCTGCCGACTATGCCAGAACCACTGGGCGAACACTCCGGAATCACTTGCCAGGCATGCAGGAACCACCTCTCAGACATGCCAGAACCCCGTGCCAATGACCCTGGAAGCACCAGCAGAGCACGCCGGAACCACCTGCTCGACTCGCCAGAACCACCTGCCGATCACGCAAAAATCACCTGCCGGCTACGCCACAGCCAGTTGGTGAACACTTTGGAATCACCTGCCAGGCTTGCTGGAACCACCTGCCAGTCATGCCAAAATCACCTGCCAACTACGCCAGAACCGCTTGGCGGACACTGCGGAAACACCTGTCGGGCCGGCTGGAACCACATCTCAGACGTGCCAGAAACGTGTTCATGAGATGCTGGAACCACACCCCGAACAGACGGATACCACGTGCCAGAACCGCCTGAACCACCTGCTGAGCACGCCGGAACCACCTGCTGGACTCACCGGTACCACCTCCCTGACACGCCAAAATCACCTGCTGGGTATGCCAGGACCATTTGGCTGACACTCGGGAATCATCTGCCGGACATGCCGGAACCAGCTCTCAGACACACCAGAACCAAGTGCCGGAGACGCCGGAAGCACCTGCCGAGCATGCCGGAGCCACCTGCTCGACTCACCAGAAACGCCTGCCGGACACGCCAAAATCACCTGCCGGGTACGCCAGAACCACCTGTCGGACACTCCGAAATCACCTGTCGCGCATGCCGGAACCACCTCTCAGACGTGCCGGAAGCACGTGCCGGACATGCCGGAAACACCTACCGGACAGACCAGAACCACCTGCCAAGAACGCCGGAGCCACCTGTTCGACTCGCTGGAACCACCTGCCGGACAGGCCAATATCAACTGCTGGCTATGCCAGAACCACCTGGGGGACCGTCCGGGATCACCTTCCAGCCATGGCGGAACCACCTCTCAGACGTACCAGAACCACCTGCCGGAGAAGCTGGAAACACGTCCTGGACAGACTGGAACCACGTGACGTCCATGCCTGAACCACCTGCCGAGCACGGCGCAACCACCTGCCGGACACGCCAAAATCACCTGCGGGCTACGCCAGAACCACTTGGACGACTCTCCGAAATGACCTGCCGGGCATGTTGGAACCACCTCTCAGACGTGCCAGAAGCACGTGGCGGACAGTCCGGAATCACCTGTTGGGCATACGCAACCACATCTGAGACGTACCAGAACCACGTGCCGAGCACGCAGGAACCACCTACCGGACTGTCCGGAATCAATTTTGGGCATGCCGGAACCACCAGTCAGATGTGCCAGAAACACGTGCCGGAGACGCCGGAAGCACCTGCCGAGCACGTCGCAACCACCTGCTCAACTCGCCTGAACCACCTGCCGGACACGCCAAAATCACCTGCCCGCTACACCAGCACCACTTCGGGGACAAGCCGGAATCACGTGAGGGGCATGCCGGCACAGCCTCTCAGACTGAACCTCGTGCCGGACACCACAGAATCACCTGCCGCACAGACCGGAACCACCTGCCGAAAACGCCGGAACCACCGGCTCGACCCGCCGGAACGACCGCTGGACATGCAAAATCACCTGCCGGCTACGCCGGAAACACTTGGCGAACACTCCGGAATCACCTGCCGGGCATGCCGGAACCACCTCTCAGATATGCCAGAACCACGTGCCAATGACCCCGGAATCACCTGCCGGGCATGCCGGAACCACCTCTCAGATATGCCAGAACCACGTGCCAATGACCCCGGAAGCACCTGCCGAGCACGCCGGAACCACCTGCTCGACTCGCCAGAAACATCTGCCGGACACGCAAAAATCACCTGCCGGCTACGCCACAACCAGTTGGGGAACACTTCGGAATCACCTGCCGGGCTTGCTGGAACCACCTGCCGGTCATGCCAAAATCATCTGACAACTACGCCAGTACCACTTGGCGGACACTGTGGAAACACCTGTCGGGACGGCCGGAACCACATCTCACACGTGCCAGAACCATGGGCATGAGATGCTGGAACCTCACGCCGAACAGACGGAAAACACCTGCCAGACCCGTCTGAACAACCTGCCGAGCACGCCGGAGCCACCTGCTCGACTCGCCGGAACCACCTACCTGACATGCCAAAATCACCATCTGGGTATGCCAGAACCACTTGGCGGACACTCCGGAATCATCTGCCGGACATGCCGGAACCAGCTCTCAGACACAACAGAACCACGTGCCGGAGACGCCGGAAGCACCTGCCGAGCATGCCGGAGCCACCTGCTCGACTCGCCAGAAACACCTGCCGGACACGCCAAATCACCTGCCGGGTACGCCAGAACCACCTGGCGGACACTCCGAAATCACCTGTCGCGCATGCCGGAACCACCTCTCAGACGTGCCGGAAGCACATGCCGGACACGCCGGAATCACCTACCAGACAGACCGGAACCACCTGCCGAGCACGCCGGAGCCACCTGTTCGACTCGCTGGAACCACCTGCCGGACAGGCCAATATTAACTGCTGGCTATGCCAGAACCACCTGGGTGACAGTCCGGAATCACCTGCCAGCCATGGCGGAACCACCTCTCACACGTACCAGAACCACCTGCCGGACAAGCTGGAAACACGGCTGGACAGTCTGGAACCACCTGCCGGCCAAGCCTGAACCACCTGCCAAGCACAACGGAACCACCTGCCAGACACGCCAAAATCACCTGCGTGTTATGCCAGAACCACTTGGAGGACTCTCTGGGATGACCTGCCGGGCATGCCGGAACCACCTCTCAGACGTGCCAGAACCATGTGGCGGACAGTCCGGAATCACCTGTTGGGCATGCGCAACCACCTCTGAGACGTACCAGAACCACATGCCGTGCAGGCTGGAACCACCTACCGGACAGACCGGAATCACCTTTCGGGCATGCCGGAACCACCTGTCAGATGTGCCAGAAACACGTGCCGGAGACGCCGGAAGCACCTGCCAAGCACGTTGGAACCACCTGCTCAACTCGCCTGAACCACCTGCCGGACATGCCAAAATCACCTGCCGACTATGCCAGAACCACTTGGCGAACACTCCGGAATCACTTCCCGGGCATGCAGGAACCACCTCTCAGACATGCCAGAACCCCGTGACAATGAGCCCGGCAGCACCAGCCGAGCACGCCGGAACCACCTGCTCGACTCGCCAGAACCACCTGCCGATCACGCAAAAATCACCTGCCGGCTACGCCACAACCAGTTGGTGAACACTTTGGAATCACCTGCCAGGCTTGCTGGAACCACCTGCCAGTCATGCCAAAATCACCTGCCAACTACGCCAGAACCGCTTGGCGGACACTGCGGAAAGACCTGTCGGGCCGGCTGGAACCACATCTCAGACGTGCCAGAAACGTGTTCATGAGATGCTGGAACCACACCCCGAACAGACGCATACCACCTGCCAGAACCGCCTGAACCACCTGCTGAGCACGCCGGAACCACCTGCTCGACTCACCGGTACCACCTCCCTGACACGCCAAAATCACCTGCTGGGTATGCCAGAACCACTTAGCGGACACTCCGGAGTCATCTGCCGGACATGCCTGAACCAGCTCTCAGACACACCAGAACCAAGTGCCGGAGACGCCGGAAGCACCTGCCGAGCATGCCGGAGCCACCTGCTCGACTCGCCAGAGACACCTGCCCGACACGCCAAAATCACCTGCCGGGTATGCCAGAACCACCTGGCGGACACTACGGAATCACCTGCCACGCATGCCGGAACCACCTCTCAGACGTGCCGGAAGCACGTGCCAGACGCGCCGGAAACACCTACCGGACAGACCGGAACCACCTGCCAAGAACGCCGGAGCCACCTGTTCGACTCGCTGGAACCACCTGCCGGACAGGCCAATATCAACTGCTGGCTATGCCAGAACCACCTGGGGGACAGTCCGGGATCACCTGCCAGCCATGGCGGAACCACCTCTCAGACGTACCAGAACCACCTGCCGGAGAAGCTGGAAACACGTCCTGGACAGACTGGAACCACGTGACGGCCATGCCTGAACCACCTGCCGAGCACGGCGGAACCACCTGCCGGACACGCCAAAATCACCTGCGGGCTACGCCAGAACCACTTGGACGACTCTCCGAAATGACCTGCCGGGCATGTTGGAACCACCTCTCAGACGTGCCAGAAGCACGTGGCGGACAGTCCGGAATCACCTGTTGGGCATACGCAACCACCTCTGACACGTACCAGTACCACGTGCCGTGCACGCCGGAACCACCTACCGGACAGACCGGAATCCACTTTTGGGCATGCCGGAACCACCAGTCAGATGTGCCAGAAACACGTGCCGGAGACGCCGGAAGCACCTGCCGAGCACGTCGCAACCACCTGCTCAACTCGCCTGAACCACCTGCCGGACACGCCAAAATCACCTGCCCGCTACACCAGCACCACTTCGGGGACAAGCCGGAATCACGTGAGGGGCATGCCGGCACAGCCTCTCAGACTGAACCTCGTGCCGGACACCACAGAACCACCTGCCAGACTGACAGGAACCACCTGCCGGCACGCCGGAACCACCGGGTCGACCCGCCGGAACGACCGCTGGACATGCAAAATCACCTGCCGGCTACGCCGGAAACACTTGACGAACACTCCGGAATCACCTGCCGGGCATGCCGGAACCACCTCTCAGATATGCCAGAACCACGTGCCAATGACCCCGGAAGCACCTGCCGAGCACGCCGGAACCACCTGCTCGACTCGCCAGAACCACCTGCCGGCCACGCAAAAATCACCTGCCGGCTACGCCACAACCAGTTGGGGAACACTTCGGAATCACCTGCCGGGCTTGCTGGAACCACCTGCCGGTCATGCCAAAATCACCTGCCAACTACGCCAGTACCACTTGGCGGACACTGTGGAAACACCAGTCGGGCCGGCCGGAACCACATCTCAGAAGTGACAGAACCATGTGCATGAGATGCTGGAACCACACGCCGAACAGACGGAAAACACCTGCCAGACCCGTCTGAACAACCTGCCGAGCACGCCGGAGCCACCTGCTCGACTCGCCGGAACCACCTACCTGACATGCCCAAATCACCAGCCGGGTATGCCAGAACCACTTGGCGGACACTCCGGAATCATCTGCCGGACATGCCGGAACCAGCTCTCAGACACACCAGAACCACGTGCCGGAGACGCCGGAAGCCCCTGCCGAGCATGCCGGAGCCACCTGCTCGCCTCGCCAGAAACACCTGCCGGACACGCCAAAATCACCTGCCGGGTATGCCAGAACCACCTGGCGGACACTACGGAATCACCTGCCACGCATGCCGGAACCACCTCTCAGACGTGCCGGAAGCACGTGCCGGACACGCCGGAATCACCTACCGGACAGACCGGAACCACCTGCCGACAACGCCGGAGCCACCTGTTCGACTCGCTGGAACCACCTGCCGGACAGGCCAATATCAACTGCTGGCTATGCCAGAACCACCTGGGGGACGGTCCGGAATCACCTGCCAGCCATGGCGGAACCTCCTCTCAGACGAACCAGAACCACCTGCCGGAGAATCTGGAAACACGTCCTGGACAGTCTGGAACCACCTGCCGGCCAAGCCTGAACCACCTGCCAAGCACAACGGAACAACCTGCCAGACATGCCAAAATCACCTGCGTGTTATGCCAGAACCACTTGGAGGACTCTCTGGGACGACCTGCTGGGCACGCTGGAACCACCTCTCAGACGTGCCAGAAGCACGTGGCGGACAGTCCGGAATCACCTGTTGGGCATACGCAACCACCTCTGAGACGTACCAGAACCACGTGCCGTGCACGCCGGAACCACCTACAGGACAGACCGGAATCCACTTTTGGGCATGCCGGAACCACCAGTCGGATGTGCCAGAAACACGTGCCGGAGACGCCGGAAGCACCTGCCGAGCACGTCGCAACCACCTGCTCAACTCGCCTGAACCACCTGCCGGACATGCCAAAATCACCTGCCCGCTACACCAGCACCACTTCGGGGACACGCCGGAATCACGTGAGGGGCATGCCGGCACAGCCTCTCAGACTGAACCTCGTGCCGGACACCACAGAACCACCTGCCGGACAGACCGGAACCACATGCCGGACACGCCGGAACCACCGGCTCGACCCGCCGGAACGACCGCTGGACATGCAAAATCACCTGCCGGCTACGCCGGAAACACTTGGCGAACACTCCGGAATCACCTGCCGGGCATGCCGGAACCACCTCTCAGATATGCCAGAACCACGTGCCAATGACCCCGGAAGCACCTGCCGAGCAAGCCGGAACCAGCTGCTCGACTCGCCAGAACCACCTGCCGGACACGCAAGAATCACCTGCCGGCTACGCCACAACCAGTTGGTGAACACTTTGGAATCACCTGCCAGGCTTGCTGGAACCACCTGCCGGTCATGCCAAAATCACCTGCCGACTATGCCAGAACCGCTTGGCGGACACTGCGGAAAGACCTGTCGGGCCGGCTGGAACCACATCTCAGACGTGTCAGAAACGTGTTCATGAGATGCTGGAACCACACCCCGAACAGACGGATACCACCTGCCAGAACCGCCTGAACCACCTGCTGAGCACGCCGGAACCACCTGCTCGACTCACCGGTACCACCTCCCTGACACGCCAAAATCACCTGCTGGGTATGCCAGAACCACTTGGCGGACACTCCGGAATCATCTGCCGGACATGCCGGAACCAGCTCTCAGACACACCTGAACCAAGTGCCGGAGACGACGGAAGCACCTGCCGCGCATGCCGGAGCCACCTGCTCGACTCGCCAGAAACACCTGACGGACACGCCAAAATCACCTGCCGGGTACGCCAGAACCACCTGGCGGACACTCCGGAATCACCTGCCGCGCATGCCGGAACCACCTCTCAGACGTGCCGGAAGCACATGCCAGACACGCCGGAAACACCTACCGGACAGACCGGAACCACCTGCCAAGAACGCCGGAGCCACCTGTTCGACTCGCTGGAACCACCTGCCGGACAGGCCAATATCAACTGCTGACTATGCCAGAACCACCTGGGGGACAGTCCGGGATCACCTGCCAGCCATGGCGGAACCACCTCTCAGACGTACCAGAACCACCTGCCGGAGAAGCTGGAAACACGTCCTGGACAGACTGGAACCACGTGACGGCCATGCCTGAACCACCTGCCGAGCACGGCGGAACCACCTGCCGGACACGCCAAAATCACCTGCGGGCTACGCCAGATCCACTTGGACGACTCTCCGAAATGACCTGCCGGGCATGTTGGAACCACCTCTCAGACGTGCCAGAAGCACGTGGCGGACAGTCCGGAATCACCTGTTGGGCATACGCAACCACCTCTGAGACGTACCAGAACCACGTGCCGTGCACGCCGGAACCACCTACCGGACAGACCGGAATCGCATTTCGGGCATGCCGGAACCACCAGTCAGATGTGCCAGAAACACGTGCCGGAGACGCCGGAGACACCTGCCAAGCACGTTGGAGCCACCTGCTCAACTCGCCTGAACCACCTGCCGGACATGCCAAAATCACCTTCCGGCTATGCCAGAACCACTGGGCGAACACTCCGGAATCACTTGCCAGGCATGCAGGAACCACCTCTCAGACATGACAGAACCCCGTGCCAATGACCCTGGAAGCACCAGCAGAGCACGCCGGAACCACCTGCTCGACTCGCCAGAACCACCTGCCGATCACGCAAAAATCACCTGCCCGCTACACCAGCACCACTTCGGGGACAAGCCGGAATCACGTGAGGGGCATGCCGGCACAGCCTCTCAGACTGAACCTCGTGCCGGACACCACAGAACCACCTGCCGGACAGACCGGAACCACCTGCCGGACACGCCGGAACCACCGGCTCGACCCGCCGGAACGACCGCTGGACATGCAAAATCACCTGCCGGCTACGCCGCAAACACTTGGCGAACACTCCGGAATCACCTGCCGGGCATGCCGGAACCACCTCTCAGATATGCCAGAACCACGTGCCAATGACCCCGGAAGCACCTGCCGAGCACGCCGGAACCACCTGCTCGACTCGCCAGAACCAAGTGCCGGACACGCAAAAATCACCTGCCGGCTACGCCACAACCAGTTGGGGAACACTTCGGAATCACCTGCCGGGCTTGCTGGAACCACCTGCCGGTCATGCCAAAATCACCTGCCAACTACGCCAGTACCACTTGGCGGACACTGTGGAAACACCTGTCGGGCCGGCCGGAACCACATCTCAGACGTGCCAGAACCATGTGCATCAGATGCTGGAATCACACCCCGAACAGACGGAAAACACCTGCCAGACCCGTCTGAACAACCTGCCGAGCACGCCAGAGCCACCTGTTCGACTCGCTGGAACCACCTGCCGGACAGGCCAATATCAACTGCTGGCTATGCCAGAACCACCTGGGGGACGTTCCGGAATCACCTGCCAGCCATGGCGGAACCACCTCTCAGACGTACCAGAACCACCTGCCGGAGAAGCTGGAAACACGTCCTGGACAGTCTGGAACCACCTGCCGGCCAAGCCTGAACCACCTGCCAAGCACAACGGAACAACCTGCCAGACACGCCAAAATCACCTGCGTGTTATGCCAGAACCTCTTGGAGGACTCTCTGGGATGACCTGCCAGGCATGCCGGAACCACCTCTCAGACGTGCCAGAACCATGTGGCGGACAGTCCGGAATCACCTGTTGGGCATGCGCAACCACCTCTGAGACGTACCAGAACCACATGCCGTGCAGGCTGGAACCACCTACCGGACAGACCGGAATCACCTTTCGGGCATGCCGGAACCACCTGTCAGATGTGCAAGAAACACGTGCCGGAGACGCCGGAAGCACCTGCCAAGCACGTTGGAACCACCTGCTCAACTCGCCTGAACCACCTGCCGGACATGCCAAAATCACCTGACGACTCTGCCAGAACCACTTGGCTAACACTCCGGAATCACTTGCCGGGCATGCAGGAACCACCTCTCAGACATGCTAGAACCCCGTGCCAATGACCCCGCAAGCACCAGCCGAGCACGCCAGAGCCACCTGCTCGACTCGCCAGAAACACCTGCCGGACACGCCAAAATCACCTGCCGGGTACACCAGAACCACCTGGCGGACACTCTGAAACCACCTGCCGCGCATGCCGGAACCACCTCTCAGACGTGCCGGAAGCACGTGCCGGACACGCCGGAACCACCTACCAGACAGACCGGAACCACCTGCCAAGAACGCCGGAGCCACCTGTTCGACTCGCTGGAACCACCTGCCGGACAGGCCAATATCAACTGCTGGCTATGCCAGAACCACCTGGGGGACAGTCCGGGATCACCTGCCAGCCATGGCGGAACCACCTCTCAGACGTACCAGAACCACCTGCCGGAGAAGCTGGAAACACGTCCTGGACAGACTGGAACCACGTGACGGCCATGCCTGAACCACCTGCCGAGCACGGCGGAACCACCTGCCGGACACGACAAAATCACCTGCGGGCTACGCCAGAACCACTTGGACGACTCTCCGAAATGACCTGCCGGGCATGTTGGAACCACCTCTCAGACGTGCCAGAAGCACGTGGCGGACAGTCCGGAATCACCTGTTGGGCATACGCAACCACCTCTGACCCGTACCAGAACCACGTGCCGTGCACGCCGGAACCACCTAACGGACAGACCGGAATCAACTCTTGGGCATGCCGGAACCACCAGTCAGATGTGCCAGAAACACGTGCCGGAGACGCCGGGAGCACCTGCCGAGCACGTCGCAACCACCTGCTCAACTCGCCGGAACCACCTGCCGGACACGCCAAAATCACCTGCCCGCTACACCAGCACCACTTTGGGGACAAGCCGGAATCACGTGAGGGGCATGCCGGCACAGCCTCTCAGACTGAACCTCGTGCCGGACACCACAGAACCACCTGCCGGACAGACCGGAACCACCTGCCGGAAACGCCGGAACCACCGGCTCGACCCGCCGGAACGACCGCTGGACATGCAAAATCACCTGCCGGCTACGCCGCAAACACTTGGCGAACACTCCGGAATCACCTGCCGGGCACGCCGGAACCACCTCTCAGATATGCCAGAACCACGTGCCAATGACCCCGGAAGCACCTGCCGAGCACGCCGGAACCACCTGCTCGACTCGCCAGAACCACCTGCCGGACAGGCAAAAATCACCTGCCAGCTACGCCACAACCAGTTGGGGAACACTTGGGAATCACCTGCCGGGCTTGCTGGAACCACCTCCCTGACATGCCAAAATCACCTGCCAACTACACCAGAACCGCTTGGCGGACACTGTGGAAACACCTGTCGGGCCGGCTGGAACCACATCTCAGACGTGCCAGAAACGTGTTCATGAGATGCTGGAACCACACCCCGAACAGACGGATACCACCTGCCAGAACCGCCTGAACCACCTGCTGAGCACGCCAGAACCACCTGCTCGACTCACCGGTACCACTGCCTGACACGCCAAAATCACCTGCTGGGTACGCCAGAACCACCTGGCGGACACTCCGAAACCACCTGTCGCGCATGCAGGAACCACCTCTCAGACGTGCCGGAAGCACGTGCCGGACACGCCGGAATCACCTACTGGACAGACCGGAACCACCTGCCGAGCACGCCGGAGCCACCTGCTCGACTCGCCGGAACCACCTACCTGACATGCCCAAATCACCAGCCGGGTATGCCAGAACCACTTGGCGGACACTCCGGAATCATCTGCCGGACATGCCGGAACCAGCTCTCAGACATGCCAGAACCCCGTGCCAATGAACCCGGAAGCACCAGCCGAGCACGCCAGAACCACCTGCTCGACTCGCCAGAACCACCTGCCGATCACGCAAAAATCACCTGCCGGCTACGTCACAACCAGTTGGTGAACACTTTGGAATCACCTGCCTGGCTTGCTGGAACCACCTGCCAGTCATGCCAAAATCACCTGCCAACTACGCCAGGACCGCTTGGCGGACACTGCGGAAACACCTGTCGGGCCGGCTGGAACCACCTCTCAGACGTACCAGAACCACCTGCCGGAGAAGCTGGAAACACGTCCTGGACATTCTGGAACCACGTGACGGCCATGCCTGAACCACCTGCCGAGCACGGCGGAACCACGTGCCGGACACGCCAAAATCACCTGCGGGCTACGCCAGAACCACTTGGACGACTCTCCGAAATGACCTGCCGGGCATGTTGGAACCACCTCTCAGACGTGCCAGAAGCACGTGGCGGACAGTCCGGAATCACCTGTTGGGCATACGCAACCACCTCTGACCCGTACCAGAAACACGTGCCGTGCACACCGGAACCACCTAACGGACAGACCGGAATCAACTCTTGGGCATGCCGGAACCACCAGTCAGATGTGCCAGAAACACGTGCCGGAGACGCCGGAAGCACCTGCCGAGCACGTCGCAACCACCTGCTCAACTCGCCGGAACCACCTGCCGGACACGCCAAAATCACCTGCCCGCTACACCAGCACCACTTCGGGGACAAGCCGGAATCACGTGAGGGGCATGCCGGCACAGCCTCTCAGACTGAACCTCGTGCCGGACACCACAGAACCACCTGCCGGACAGACCGGAACCACCTGCCGGAAACGCCGGAACCACCGGCTCGACCCTCCGGAACGACCGCTGGACATGCAAAATCACCTGCCGGCTACGCCGGAAACACTTGGCGAACACTCCGGAATCACCTGCCGGGCATGCCGGAACCACCTCTGGGACGTGCCAGAACCATGTGGCGGACAGTCCGGAATCACCTGTTGGGCATGCGCAACCACCTCTGAGACGTACCAGAACCACATGCCGTGCAGGCTGGAACCACCTAGCAGACAGACCGGAATCACCTTTCGGGCATGCCGGAACCACCTGTCAGATGTGCCAGAAACACGTGCCGGAGACGCCGGAAGCACCTGCCAAGCACGTTGGAACCACCTGCTCAACTCGCCTGAACCACCTGCCGGACATGCCAAAATCACCTGCCGACTATGCCGGAACCACTTGGCGAACACTCCGGAATCACTTGCCGGGCATGCAGGAACCACCTCTCAGACATGTCAGAACCCCGTGCCAATGACCCCGGAAGCACCAGCCGAGCACGCCGGAACCACCTGCTCGACTCGCCAGAACCACCTGCCGATCACGCAAAAATCACCTGCCGGCTACGCCACAACCAGTTGGGGAACACTTGGGAATCACCTGCCGGGCTTGCTGGAACCACCTGCCGGTCATGCCAAAATCACCTGCCAACTACGCCAGTACCACTTGGCGGACACTGTGGAAACACCTGTCGGGCCGGCCGGAACCACATCTCAGACGTGCCAGAACCATGTGCATGAGATGCTGGAACCACACCCCGAACAGACGGAAAACACCTGCCAGACCCGTCTGGACAACGTGCCGAGCACGCCGGAGCCACCTGCTCGACTAGCCGGAACCACCTACCTGACATGCCAAAATCACCAGCCGAGTATGCCAGAACCACTTGGCGAACACTCCGGAATCATCTACCGGACATGCCGGAACCAGCTATCAGACACACCAGAACCACGTGCCCGAGACGCCGGAAGCACCTGCCGAGCATGCCGGAGCCACCTGCTCGACTCGCCAGAAACACCTGCCGGACACGCCAAAATCACCTGCCGGGTACGCCAGAACCACCTGGCGGACACTCCGAAACCACCTGTCCCGCATGCCGGAACCACATCTCAGACGCGCCGGAAGCACGTGCCGGACACGCCGGAATCACCTACCGGACAGACCGGAACCACCTGCCGAGCACACCGGAGCCACCTGTTCGACTCGCTGGAACCACCTGCTAGACAGGCCAATATCAACTGCTGGCTATGCCAGAACCACCTGGGGGACGGTCCGGAATCACCTGCCAGCCATGGCGGAACCACCTCTCAGACGTACCAGAACCACCTGCCGGAGAAGCTGGAAACACGTCCTGGACAGTCTGGAACCACCTGCCGGCCAAGCCTGAACCACCTGCCAAGCACAACGGAACAACCTGCCAGACACGCCAAAATCACCTGCGTGTTATGCCAGAACCACTTGGAGGACTCTCTGGGATGACCTGCCGGGCATGCCGGAACTACCTCTCAGACGTGCCAGAACCATGTGGCGGTCAGTCCGGAATCACCTGTTGGGCATGCGCAACCACCTCTGAGACGTACCAGAACCAGATGCCGTGCAGGCTGGAACCACCTACCGGACAGACCGGAATCACCTTTCGGGCATGCCGGAACCACCTGTCAGATGTGCCAGAAACACGTGCCGGAGACACTGTAAGCACCTGCCAAGCACGTTGGAACCACCTGCTCAACTCGCCTGAACCACCTGCCGGACATGCCAAAATCACCTGCCGACTATGCCAGAACCACTTGGCAAACACTCCGGAATCACTTGCCGGGCATGCAGGAACCACCTCTCAGACATGCCAGAACCCCGTGCCAATGACCCCGGAAGCACCAGCCGAGCACGCCGGAACCACCTGCTCGACGCGCCAGAACCACCTGCCGATCACGCAAAAATCACCTGCCGGCTACGCCACAACCAGTTGGTGAACACTTTGGAATCACCTGCCAGGCTTGCTGGAACCACCTGCCGGTCATGCCAAAATCACCTGCCAACTACGCCAGAACCGCTTGGCGGACACTGCGGAAACACCTGTCGGGCCGGCTGGAACCACATCTCAGACGTGCCAGAAACGTGTTCATGAGATGCTGGAACCACACCCCGAACAGACGGATACCACCTGCCAGAACCGCCTGAACCACCTGCTGAGCACGCCGGAACCACCTGCTCGACTCACCGGTACCACCTCCCTGACACGCCAAAATCACCTGCTGGGTATGCCAGAACCACCTGGCGGACACTACGGAATCACCTGCCGCGCATGCCGGAACCACCTCTCAGACGTGCCGGAAGCACGTGCCGGACACGCCGGAATCACCTACCGGACAGACCGGAGCCACCTGCCGAGCACGCCGGAGCCACCTGTTCGACTCGCTGGAACCACCTGCCGGACAGGCCAATATCAACTGCTGGCTATGCCAGAACCACCTGGGGGACAGTCCGGGATCACCTGCCAGCCATGGCGGAACCACCTCTCAGACGTACCAGAACCACCTGCCGGAGAAGCTGGAAACACGTCCTGGACAGACTGGAACCACGTGACGGCCATGCCTGAACCACCTGCAGAGCACGGCGGAACCACCTGCCGGACACGCCAAAATCACCTGCGGGCTACGCCAGAACCACTTGGACGACTCTCCGAAATGACCTGCCGGGCATGTTGGAACCACCTCTCAGACGTGCCAGAAGCACGTGGCGGACAGTCCGGAATCACCTGTTGGGCATACGCAACCACCTCTGACAAGTACCAGAACCACGTGCCGTGCACGCCGGAACTACCTACCGGACAGACCGGAATCAACTTTTGGGCATGCCGGAACCACCAGACAGATGTGAGAGAAACACGTGCCGGAGACGCCGGAAGCACCTGCCAAGCACGTCGCAACCACCTGCTCAACTCGCCTGAACCACCTGCCGGACACGCCAAAATCACGTGCCCGCTACACCAGCACCACTTCGGGGACAAGCCGGAATCACGTGAGGGGCATGCCGACACAGCCTCTCAGACTGAAACTCGTGCCGGACACCACAGAACCACCTGCCGGACAGACCGGAACCACCTGCCAGACACGCCGGAACCACCGGCTCGACCCGCCGGAACGACCGCTGGACATGCAAAATCACCTGCCGGCTACGCCACAACCAGTTGGGGAACACTTCGGAATCACCTGCCGGGCTTGCTGGAACCACCTGCCGGTCATGCCAAAATCACCTGCCAACTACGCCAGAACCGCTTGGCGGACACTGTGGAAACACCTGTCGGGCCGGCCGGAACCACATCTCAGACGTGCCAGAACCACCTGCCGGAGAAGCTGGAAACACGTCCTGGACAGTCTGGAACCACCGTCCGGCCAAGCCTGAACCACCTGCCAAGCACAACGGAACAACCTGCCAGACACGCCAAAATCACCTGCGTGTTATGCCAGAACCTCTTGGAGGACTCTCTGGGATGACCTGCCGGGCATGCCGGAACCACCTCTCAGACGTGCCAGAACCATGTGGCGGACAGTCCGGAATCACCTGTTGGGCATGCGCAACCACCTCTGAGACGTACCAGAACCACATGCCGTGCAGGCTGGAACCACCTACCGGACAGACCGGAATCACCTTTCGGGCATGCCGGAACCACCTGTCAGATGTGCAAGAAACACGTGCCGGAGACGCCGGAAGCACCTGCCAAGCACGTTGGAACCACCTGCTCAACTCGCCTGAACCACCTGCCGGACATGCCAAAATCACCTGACGACTATGCCAGAACCACTTGGCGAACACTCCGGAATCACTTGCCGGGCATGCAGGAACCACCTCTCAGACATGCTAGAACCCCGTGCCAATGACCCCGCAAGCACCAGCCGAGCACGCCAGAGCCACCTGCTCGACTCGCCAGAAACACCTGCCGGACACGCCAAAATCACCTGCCGGGTACGCCAGAACCACCTGGCGGACACTCTGAAACCACCTGCCGCGCATGCCGGAACCACCTCTCAGACGTGCCGGAAGCACGTGCCGGACACGCCGGAACCACCTACCAGACAGACCGGAACCACCTGCCAAGAACGCCGGAGCCACCTGTTCGACTCGCTGGAACCACCTGCCGGACAGGCCAATATCAACTGCTGGCTATGCCAGAACCACCTGGGGGACAGTCCGGGATCACCTGCCAGCCATGGCGGAACCACCTCTCAGACGTACCAGAACCACCTGCCGGAGAAGCTGGAAACACGTCCTGGACAGACTGGAACCACGTGACGGCCATGCCTGAACCACCTGCCGAGCACGGCGGAACCACCTGCCGGACACGACAAAATCACCTGCGGGCTACGCCAGAACCACTTGGACGACTCTCCGAAATGACCTGCCGGGCATGTTGGAACCACCTCTCAGACGTGCCAGAAGCACGTGGCGGACAGTCCGGAATCACCTGTTGGGCATACGCAACCACCTCTGACCCGTACCAGAACCACGTGCCGTGCACGCCGGAACCACCTAACGGACAGACCGGAATCAACTCTTGGGCATGCCGGAACCACCAGTCAGATGTGCCAGAAACACGTGCCGGAGACGCCGGAAGCACCTGCCGAGCACGTCGCAACCACCTGCTCAACTCGCCGGAACCACCTGCCGGACACGCCAAAATCACCTGCCCGCTACACCAGCACCACTTTGGGGACAAGCCGGAATCACGTGAGGGGCATGCCGGCACAGCCTCTCAGACTGAACCTCGTGCCGGACACCACAGAACCACCTGCCGGACAGACCGGAACCACCTGCCGGAAACGCCGGAACCACCGGCTCGACCCGCCGGAACGACCGCTGGACATGCAAAATCACCTGCCGGCTACGCCGGAAACACTTGGCGAACACTCCGGAATCACCTGCCGGGCATGCCGGAACCACCTCTCAGATATGCCGGAACCACGTGCCAATGACCCCGGAAGCACGTGCCGAGCACGCCGGAACCACCTGCTCGACTCGCCAGAACCACCTGCCGGACAGGCAAAAATCACCTGACAGCTACGCCACAACCAGTTGGAGAACACTTGGGAATCACCTGCCGGGCTTGCTGGAACCACCTCCCTGACATGCCAAAATCACCTGCCAACTACACCAGAACCGCTTGGCGGACACTGTGGAAACACCTGTCGGGCCGGCTGGAACCACATCTCAGACGTGCCAGAAACGTGTTCATGAGATGCTGGAACCACACCCCGAACAGACGGATACCACCTGCCAGAACCGCCTGAACCACCTGCTGAGCACGCCAGAACCACCTGCTCGACTCACCGGTACCACTGCCTGACACGCCAAAATCACCTGCTGGGTACGCCAGAACCACCTGGCGGACACTCCGAAACCACCTGTTGCGCATGCAGGAACCACCTCTCAGACGTGCCGGAAGCACGTGCCGGACACGCCGGAATCACCTACTGGACAGACCGGAACCACCTGCCGAGCACGCCGGAGCCACCTGTTCGACTCGCTGTAACCACCTGCTGGACAGGCCAATATCAACTGCTGGCTATGCCAGAACCACCTGGGGGACGGTCCGGAATCACCTGCCAGCCATGGCGGAACCACCTCTCAGACGTACCAGAACCACCTGCCGGAGAAGCTGGAAACACGTCCTGGACAGTCTGGAACCACCTGCCGGCCAAGCCTGAACCACCTGCCAAGCACAACGGAACAACCTGCCAGACACACCAAAATCACCTGCGTGTTATGCCAGAACCACTTGGAGGACTCTCTGGGATGACCTGCCGGGCATGCCGGAACCACCTCTCAGACGTGCCAGAACCATGTGGCGGACAGTCCGGAATCACCTGTTGGGCATGCGCAACCACCTCTGAGACGTACCAGAACCACATGCCGTGCAGGCTGGAACCACCTACCGGACAGACCGGAATCACCTTTCGGGCATGCCGGAACCACCTGTCAGATGTGCCAGAAACACGTGCCGGAGACGCCGGAAGCACCTGCCAAGCACGTTGGAACCACCTGCTCAACTCGCCTGAACCACCTGCCGGACATGCCAAAATCACCTGCCGACTATGCCAGAACCACTTGGCGAACACTCCGGAATCACTTGCCGGGCATGCAGGAACCACCTCTCAGACATGCCAGAACCCCGTGCCAATGAGCCCGGAAGCACCAGCCGAGCACGCCGGAACCACCTGCTCGACTCGCCAGAACCACCTGCCGATCACGCAAAAATCACCTGCCGGCTATGCCACAACCAGTTGGTGAACACTTTGCAATCACCTGCCAGGATTGCTGGAACCACCTGCCAGTCATGCCAAAATCACCTGCCAACTACGCCAGAACCGCTTGGCGGAAACTGCGGAAACACCTGTCGGGCCGCCTGGAACCACATCTCAGACGTGCCAGAAACGTGTTCATGAGATGCTGGAACCACACCCCGAACAGACGGATACCACCTGCCAGAACCGCCTGAACCACCTGCTGAGCACGCCGGAACCACCTGCTCGACTCACCGGTACCACCTCCCTGACACGCCAAAATCACCTTCTGGGTATGCCAGAACCACTCGGCGGACACTCCGGAATCATCTGCCTGACATGCCGGAACCAGCTCTCAGACACACCATAACCAAGTGCCGGAGACGCCGGAAGCACCTGCCGAGCATGCCGGAGCCACCTGCTCGACTCGCCAGAAACACCTGCCGGACACGCCAAAATCACCTGCCGGGTACGCCAGAACCACCTGGCGGACACTACGGAGTCACCTGCCGCGCATGCCGGAACCACCTCTCAGACGTGCCGGAAGCACGTGCCGGACACGCCGGAACCACCTACCGGACAGACCGGAACCACCTGCCAAGAACGCCGGAGCCACCTGTTCGACTCGCTGGAACCACCTGCCGGACAGGCCAATATCAACTGCTGGCTATGCCAGAACCACCTGGGGGACAGTCCGGGATCACCTGCCAGCCATGGCGGAACCACCTCTCAGACGTACCAGAACCACCTGCCGGAGAAGCTGGAAACACGTCCTGGACAGACTGGAACCACGTGACGGCCATGCCTGAACCACCTGCCGAGCACGGCGGAACCACCTGCCGGACACGCCAAAATCACCTGCGGGCTACGCCAGAACCACTTGGACAACTCTCCGAAATCACCTGCCGGGCATGTTGGAACCACCTCTCAGACGTGCCAGAAGCACGTGGCGGACAGTCCGGAATCACCTGTTGGGCATACGCAACCACCTCTGACCCGTACCAGAACCACGTGCAGTGCACGCCGGAACCACCTACCGGACAGACCGGAATCAACTTTTGGGCATGCCGGAACCACCAGTCAGATGTGCCAAAAACACGTGCCGGAGACGCCGGAACCACATGCCGAGCATGTCGCAAGCACCTGCTCAACTCGCCTGAACCACCTGCCGGACACGCCAAAATCACCTGCCCGCTACACCAGCACCACTTCGGGGACATGCCGGAATCACGTGAGGGGCATGCCGGCACAGCCTCTCAGACTGAACCTCGTGCCGGAGACCACAGAACCACCTGCCGGACAGACCGGAACCACCTGCCGGACACGCCGGAACCACCGGCTCGACCCGCCGGAACGACCGCTGGACATGCAAAATCACCTGCCGGCTACGCCGGAAACACTTGGCGAACACTCCGGAATCACCTGCCGGGCATGCCGGAACCACCTCTCAGATATGCCAGAACCACGTGCCAATGACCCCGGAAGCACCTGCCGAGCGCGCCGGAACCACCTGCTCGACTCGCCAGAACCACCTGCCGGACACGCAAAAATCACCTGCCGGCTACGCCACAACTAGTTGGGGAACACTTCGGAATCACCTGCCGGGCTTGCTGGAACCACCTGCCGGTCATGCCAAAATCACCTGCCAACTACGCCAGTACCACTTGGCGGACACTGTGGAAACACCTGTCGGGCCGGCCTGAACCACATCTCAGACGTGCCAGAACCATGTGCATGAGATGCTGGAACCACACCCCGAACAGACGGAAAACACCTGCCAGACCCGTCTGAACAACGTGCAGAGCACGCCGGAGCCACCTGCTCGACTCGCCGGAACCACCTACCTGACATGCCCAAATCACCAGCCGGGTATGCCAGAACCACTTGGCGGACACTCCGGAATCATCTGCCGGACATGCCGGAACCAGCTCTCAGACACACCAGAACCAAGTGCCGGAGACGCCGGAAGCACCTGCCGAGCATGCCGGAGCCACCTGCTCGACTCGCCAGAAACACCTGCCGAACACGCCAAAATCACCTGCCGGGTACGCCAGAACCACCTGGCGGACACTCCGAAACCACCTGTCGCGCATGCCGGAACCACCTCTCAGACGTGCCTGAAGCACGTGCCGGACACGCCGGAATCACCTACCAGACAGACCGGAACCACCTGCCGAGCACGCCGGAGCCACCTGTTCGACTCGCTGGAACCACCTGCCGGACAGGCCAATATCAACTGCTGGCTATGCCAGAACCACCTGGGGGACGGTCCGGAATCACCTGCCAGCCATGGCGGAACCACCTCTCAGACGTACCAGAACCACCTGCCGGAGAAGCTGGAAACACGTCCTGGACAGTCTGGAACCACCTGCCGGCCAAGCCTGAAACACCTGCCAAGCACAACGGAACAACCTGCCAGACACGCCAAAATCACCTGCGTGTTATGCCAGAACCACTTGGAGGACTCTCTGGGATGACCTGCCGGGCATGCCGGAACCACCTCTCAGACGTGCCAGAACCATGTGGCGGACAGTCCGGAATCACCTGTTGGGCATGCGCAACCACCGCTGAGACGTACCAGAACCACATGCCGTGCAGGCTGGAACCACATACCGGACAGACCGGAATCACCTTTCGGGCATGCCGGAACCACCTGTCAGATGTGCCAGAAACACGTGCCGGAGACGCCGGAAGCACCTGCCAAGCACGTTGGAACCACCTGGTCAACTCGCCTGAACCACCTGCCGGACATGCCAAAATCACCTGCCGACTATGCCGGAACCACTTGGCGAACACTCCGGAATCACTTGCCGGGCATGCAGGAACCACCTCTCAGACATGCCAGAACCCCGTGCCAATGACCCCGGAAGCACCAGCCGAGCAGGCCGGAACCACCTGCTCGACTCGCCAGAACCACCTGCCGATCACGCAAAAATCACCTGCCGGCTACGCCACAACCAGTTGGTGAACACTTTGGAATCACCTGCCAGGCTTGCTGGAACCACCTGCCAGGCATGCCAAAATCACCTGCCAACTACGCCAGTACCACTTGGCGGACACTGTGGAAACACCTGTCGGGCCGGCCGGAACCACATCTCAGACGTGCCAGAACCATGTGCATGAGATGCTGGAACCACACCCCGAACAGACGGAAAACACCTGCCAGACCCGTCTGAACAACCTGCCCAGCACGCCGGAGCCACCTGCTCGACTCGCCGGAACCACCTACCTGACATGCCCAAATCACCAGCCGGGTATGCCAGAACCACTTGGCGGACACTCCGGAATCATCTGCCGGACATGCCGGAACCAGCTCTCAGACATGCCAGAACCCCGTGCCAATGAACCCGGAAGCACCAGCCGAGCACGCCAGAACCACCTGCTCGACTCGCCAGAACCACCTGCCGATCACGCAAAAATCACCTGCCGGCTACGCCACAACCAGTTGGTGAACACTTTGGAATCACCTGCCAGGCTTGCTGGAACCACCTGCCAGTCATGCCAAAATCACCTGCCAACTACGCCAGGACCGCTTTGCGGACACTGCGGAAACACCTGTCGGGCCGGCTGGAACCACATCTCAGACGTGCCAGAAACGTGTTCATGAGATGCTGGAACCACACCCCGAAGAGACGGATACCACCTGCCAGAACCGCCTGAACCACCTGCTGAGCACGCCGGAACCACCTGCTCGACTCACCGGAACCACCTCCCTGACACGCCAAAATCACCTGCTGGGTATGCCAGAACCACTTGGCGGACACTCCGGAATCATCTGCCGGACATGCCGGAACCAGCTCTCAGACACACCAGAACCAAGTGCCGGAGATGCCGGAAGCACCTGCCGAGCATGCCGGAGCCACCTGTTCGACTCGCCAGAAACACCTTCCCGACACGCCAAAATCACCTGCCGGGTATGCCAGAACCACCTGGCGGACACTACGGAATCACCTGCCGCGCATGCCGGAACCACCTCTCAGACGTGCCGGAAGCACGTGCCGGACACGCCGGAATCACCTACCGGACAGACCGGAACCACCTGCCGAGCACGCCGGAGCCACCTGTTCGACTCGCTGGAACCACCTGCCGGACAGGCCAATATCAACTGCTGGCTATGCCAGAACCACCTGGGGGACGGTCCGGAATCACCTGCCAGCCATGACGGAACCACCTCTCAGACGTACCAGAGCCACCTGCCGGAGAAGCTGGAAACACGTCCTGGACAGTCTGGAACCACCTGCCGGCCAAGCCTGAACCACCTGCCAAGCACAACGGAACAACCTGCCAGACACGCCAAAATCACCTGCGTGTTATGCCAGAACCACTTGGAGGACTCTCTGGGTAGACCTGCCGGGCATGCCGGAACCACCTCTCAGACGTGCCAGAACCATGTGGCGGACAGTCCGGAATCACCTGTTGGGCATGCGCAACCACCTCTGAGACGTACCAGAACCACATGCCGTGCCGGCTGGAACCACCTACCGGACAGACCGGAATCACCTTTCGGGCATGCCGGAACCACCTGTCAGATGTGCCAGAAACACGTGCCGGAGACGCCGGAAGCACCTGCCAAGCACGTTGGAACCACCTGCTCAACTCGCCTGAACCACCTGCCGGACATGCCAAAATCACCTGCCGACTATGCCAGAACCACTTGGCGAACACTCCGGAATCACTTGCCGGGCATGCAGGAACCACCTCTCAGACATGCCAGAACCCCGTGCCAATGACCCCGCAAGCACCAGCCGAGCACGCCAGAGCCACCTGCTCGACTCGCCAGAAACACCTGCCGGACACGCCAAAATCACCTGCCGGGTACGCCAGAACCACCTGGCGGACACTACGGGATCACCTGCCGCGCATGCCGGAACCACCTCTCAGACGTGCCGGAAGCACGTGCCGGACACGCCGGAACCACCTACCGGACAGACCGGAACCACCTGCCAAGAACGCCGGAGCCACCTGTTCGAATCGCTGGAACCACCTGCCGGACAGGCCAATATCAACTGCTGGCTATGCCAGAACCACCTGGGGGACAGTCCGGGATCACCTGCCAGCCATGGCGGAACCACCTCTCAGACGTACCAGAACCACCTGCCGGAGAAGCTGGAAACACGTCCTGGACAGACTGGAACCACGTGACGGCCATGCCTGAACCACCTGCCGAGCACGGCGGAACCACCTGCCGGACACGCCAAAATCACCTGCGGGCTACGCCAGAACCACTTGGACGACTCTCCGAAATGACCTGCCGGGCATGTTGGAACCACCTCTCAGACGTGCCAGAAGCACGTGGCGGACAGTCCGGAATCACCTGTTGGGTATACGCAACCACCTCTGACACGTACCAGAACCACGTCCCGTGCACGCCGGAACCACCTACCGGACAGACCGGAATCAACTTTTGGGCATGCCGGAACCACCAGTCAGATGTGCCAGAAACACGTGCCGGAGACGCCGGAAGCACCTGCCGAGCACGTCGTAACCACCTGCTCAACTCGCCTGAACCACCTGCCGGACACGCCAAAATCACCTGCCCGCTACACCAGCACCACTTCGGGGACAAGCTGGAATCACTTGAGGGCCATGCCGGCACAGCCTCTCAGACTGAACCTCGTGCCGGACACCACAGAACCACCTGCCGGACAGACCGGAACCACCTGCCGGACACGCCGGAACCACCGGCTCGACCCGCCGGAACGACCGCTGGACATGCAAAATCACCTGCCGGCTACGCCGGAAACACTTGGCGAACACTCCGGAATCACCTGCCGGGCATGCCGGAACCACCTCTCAGATATGCCAGAACCACGTGCCAATGACCCCGGAAGCACCAGCCGAGCACGCCGGAACCACCTGCTCGACTCGCCAGAACCACCTGCCGGACACGCAAAAATCACCTGCCGGCTACGCCACAACCAGTTTGGGAACACTTCGGAATCACCTGCCGGGCTTCCTGGAACCATCTGCCGGTCATGCCAAAATCACCTGCCAACTACGCCAGTACCACTTGGCGGACACTGTGGAAACACCTGTCGGGCCGGCCGGAACCACATCTCAGACGTGCCAGAACCATGTGCATGAGATGCTGGAACCACACCCCGAACAGACGGAAAACACCTGCCAGACCCGTCTGAACAACGTGCCGAGCACGCCGGAGCCACCTGCTCGACTCGCCGGAACCACCTACCTGACATGCCCAAATCACCAGCCGAGTATGCCAGAACCACTTGGCGGACACTCCGGAATCATCTGCCGGACATGCCGGAACCAGCTCTCAGACACACCAGAACCACGTGCCGGAGACGCCGGAAGCACCTGCCGAGCATGCCGGAGCCACCTGCTCGACTCGCCAGAAACACCTGCCGGACACGCCAAAATCACCTGCTGGGTACGCCAGAACCACCTGGCGGACACTCCGAAATCACCTGTCGCGCATGCCGGAACCACCTCTCAGACGTGCCGGAAGGACGTTCCGGACACGCCGGAATCACCTACCGGACAGACCGGAACCACCTGCCGAGCACGCCGGAGCCACCTGTTCGACTGGCTGGAACCACTTGCCGGACAGGCCTATATTAACTGCTGGCTATGCCGGAACCACCTGGGGGACGGTCCGGAATCACCTGCCAGCCATGGCCGAACCACCTCTCAGACGTACCAGAACCACCTGCCGGAGAAGCTGGAAACACGTCCTGGACAGTCTGGAACCACCTGCCGGCCAAGCCTGAACCACCTGCCAAGCACAACGGAACAACCTGCCAGACACGCCAAAATCACCTGCGTGTTATGCCAGAACCACTTGGAGGACTCTCTGGGATGACCAGCCGGGCATGCCGGAACCACCTCTCAGACGTGCCAGAACCATGTGGCGGACAGTCCGGAATCACCTGTTGGGCATGCGCAACCACCTCTGAGACGTACCAGAACCACATGCCGTGCAGGCTGGAACCACCTACCGGACAGACCGGAATCACCTTTCGGGCATGCCGGAACCACCTGTCAGATGTGCCAGAAACACGTGCCGGAGACGCCGGAAGCACCTGCCAAGCACGTTGGAACCACCTGCTCAACTCGCCTGAACCACCTGCCGGACATGCCAAAATCACCTGCCAACTACGCCAGAACCGCTTGGCGGACGCTGCGGAAACACCTGTCGGGCCGGCTGGAACCACATCTCAGACGTGCCAGAAACGTGTTCATGAGATGCTGGAACCACACCCCGAACAGACGGATACCACCTGCCAGAACCGCCTGAACCACCTGCTGAGCACGCCGGAACCACCTGCTCGACTCACCGGTACCACCTCCCTGACACGCCAAAATCACCTGCTGGGTATGCCAGAACCACTTGGCGGACACTCCGGAATCATCTGCCGGACATGCCGGAACCACCTGCCAAGAACGCCGGAGCCACCTGTTCGACTCGCTGGAACCACCTGCCGGACAGGCCAATATCAACTGCTGGCTATGCCAGAACCACCTGGGGGACAGTCCGGGATCACCTGCCAGCCATGGCGGAACCACCTCTCAGACGTACCAGAACCACCTGCCGGAGAAGCTGGAAACACGTCCTGGACAGACTGGAACCACGTGACGGCCATGCCTGAACCACCTGCCGAGCACGGCGGAACCACCTGCCGGACACGCCAAAATCACCTGCGGGCTACGCCAGAACCACTTGGACGACTCTCCGAAATGACCTGCCGGGCATGTTGGAACCACCTCTCAGACGTGCCAGAAGCACGTGGCGGACAGTCCGGAATCACCTGTTGGGCATACGCAACCACCTCTGACACGTACCAGAACCACGACCGTGCACGCCGGAACTACCTACCGGACAGACCGGAATCAACTTTTGGGCATGCCGGAGCCACCAGTCAGATGTGAGAGAAACACGTGCCGGAGACGCCGGAAGCACCTGCCAAGCACGTCGCAACCACCTGCTCAACTCACCTGAACCACCTGCCGGACACGCCAAAATCACGTGCCCGCTACACCAGCACCACTTCGGGGACAAGCCGGAATCACGTGAGGGGCATGCCGACACAGCCTCTCAGACTGAACCTCGTGCCGGACACCACAGAACCACCTGCCGGACAGACCGGAACCACCTGCCGCACACGCCAGAACCACCGGCTCGACCCGCCGGAACGACCGCTGGACATGCAAAATCACCTGCCGGCTACGCCGGAAACACTTGGCGAACACTCCGGAATCACCTGCCGGGCATGCCGGAACCACCTCTCAGATATGCCAGAACCACGTGCCAATGAGCCCGGCAGCAGCAGCCGAGCACGCCGGAACCACCTGCTCGACTGGCCAGAACCACCTGCCGATCACGCAAAAATCACCTGCCGGCTACGCCACAACCAGTTGGTGAACACTTTGGAATCATCTGCCAGGCTTGCTGGAACCACCTGCCAGTCATGCCAAAATCACCTGCCAACTACGCCAGAACCGCTTGGCGGACACTGCGGAAACACCTGTCGGGCCGGCTGGAACCACATCTCAGACGTGCCAAAAACGTGTTCATGAGATGCTGGAACCACACCCCGAACAGACGGATACCACCTGCCAGAACCGCCTGAACCACCTGCTGAGCACGCCGGAACCACCTGCTCGACTCACCGGTACCACCTCCCTGACACGCCAAAATCACCTGCTGGGTATGCCAGAACCACTTGGCGGACACTCCGGAATCATCTGCCGGACATGCCGGAACCAGCTCTCAGACACACCAGAACCAAGTGCCGGAGACGCCGGAAGCACCTGCCGAGCATGCCGGAGCCACCTGCTCGACTCGCCAGAAACACCTGCCGGACACGCCAAAATCACCGGCCAGGTATGCCAGAACCACATGGCGGACACTACGGAATCACCTGCCGCGCATGCCGGAACCACCTCTCAGACGTACCAGAACCACCTGCCGGAGAAGCTGGAAACACGTCCTGGACAGACTGGAACCACGTGACGGCCATGCCTGAACCACCTGCAGAGCACGGCGGAACCACCCGCCGGACACGCCAAAATCACCAGCGGGCTACGCCAGAACCACTTGGATGACTCTCCGAGATGACCTGCCGGGCATGTTGGAACCACCTCTCAGACGTGCCAGAAGCACGTGGCGGACAGTCCGGAATCACCTGTTGGGCATACGCAACCACCTCTGACACGTACCAGAACCACGTGCCGTGCACGCCGGAACCACCTACCGGACAGACCGGAATCAACTTTTGGGCATGCCGGAACCACCAGTCAGATGTGCCAGAAACACGTGCCGGAGACGCCTGAACCACCTGCCAAGCATGTCGCAAGCACCTGCTCAACTCCCCTGAACCACCTGCCGGACACGCCAAAATCACCTGCCCGCTACACCAGCACCACTTCGGGGACATGCCGGAATCACGTGAGGGGCATGCCGGCACAGCCTCTCAGACTGAACCTCGTGCCGGACACCACAGAACCACCTGCCGGACAGACCGGAACCACCTGCCGCACACGCTGGAACCACCGGCTCGACCCGCCGGAACGACCGCTGGACATGCAAAATCACCTGCCGGCTACGCCGGAAACACTTGGCGAACACTCCGGAATCACCTGCCGGGCATGCCGGAACCACCTCTCAGATATGCCAGAACCACGTGCCAATGACCCCGGAAGCACCTGCCGAGCACGCCGGAACCACCTGCTCGACTCGCCAGAACCACCTGCCGGACACGCAAAAATCACCTGCCAGCTACGCCACAACCAGTTGGGGAACACTTCGGAATCACCTGCCGGGCTTGCTGGAACCACCTGCCGGTCATGCCAAAATCACCTGCCAACTACGCCAGTACCACTTGGCGGACACTGTGGAAACACCTGTCGGGGCAGCCGGAACCACATCTCACACGTGCCAGAACCATGTGCACGAGATGCTGGAACCACACCCCGAACAGACGGAAAACACCTGCCAGACCCGTGTGAACAACCTGCCGTGCACGCCGGAGCCACCTGCTCGACTCGCCGGAACCACCTACCTGACATGCCCAAATCACCAGCCGGGTATGCCAGAACCACTTGGCGGACACTCCGGAATCATCTGCCGGACATGCCGGAACCAGCTCTCAGACTCGACAGAACCACGTGCCGGAGACGCCGGAAGCACCTGCCGAGCATGCCGGAGCCACCTGCTCGACTCGCCAGAAACACCTGCCGGACACGCCAAAATCACCTGCCGGGTACGCCAGAACCACCTGGCGGACACTCCAAAATCACCTGTCGCGCATGCCGGAACCACCTCTCAGACGTGCCGGAAGGACGTTCCGGACACGCCGGAATCACCTACCGGACAGACTGGAACCACCTGCCGAGCATGCCGGAGCCACCTGTTCGACTGGCTGAAACCACCTGCCGGACAGGCCAATATTAACTGCTGGCTATGCCAGAACCACCTGGGGGACAGTCTGGAATCACCTGCCAGCCATGGCGGAACCACCTCTCACACGTACCAGAACCACCTGCCGGAGAAGCTGGAAACACGTCCTGGACAGTCTGGAACCACCTGCCGGCCAAGCCTGAACCACCTGCCAAGCACAACGGAACAACCTGCCAGACACGCCAAAATCACCTGCGTGTTATGCCAGAACCACTTGGAGGACTCTCTGGGATGACCTGCCGGCCATGCCGGAACCACCTCTCAGACGTGCCAGAACCATGTGGCGGACAGTCCGGAATCCCCTGTTGGGCATGCGCAACCACCTCTGAGACGTACCAGAACCACATGCCGTGCAGGCTGGAACCACCTACCGGACAGACCGGAATCACCTTTCGGGCATGCCGGAACCACCTGTCAGATGTGCCAGAAACACGTGCCGGAGACGCCGGAAGCACCTGCCAAGCACGTTGGAACCACCTGCTCAACTCGCCTGAACCACCTGCCGGACATGCCAAAATCACCTGCCGACTATGCCAGAACCACTTGGTGAACACTCCGGAATCACTTGCCGGGCATGCAGGAACCACCTCTCAGACATGCCAGAACCCCGTGCCAATGAGCCCGGAAGCACCAGCCGAGCACGCCGGAACCACCTGCTCGACTCGCCAGAACCACCTGCCGATCACGCAAAAATCACCTGCCGGCTACGCCACAACCAGTTGGTGAAGACTTTGGAATCACCTGCCAGGCTTGCTGGAACCACCTGCCAGTCATGCCAAAATCACCTGCCAACTACGCCAGAACCGCTTGGCGGATACTGCGGAAACACCTGCCGGGCCGGCTGGAACCACATCTCAGACGTGCCAGAAACGTGTTCATGAGATGCTGGAACCACACCCCGAACAGACGGATACCACCTGCCAGAACCGCCTGAACCACCTGCTGAGCACGCCGGAACCACCTGCTCGACTCACCGGTACAACCTCCCTGACACGCCAAAATCCCCTGCTGGGTATGCCAGAACCACTTGGCGGACACTCCGGAATCCTCTGCCGGACATGCCGGAACCAGCTCTCAGACACACCAGAACCAAGTGCCGGAGACGCCGGAAGCACCTGCCGAGCATGCCGGAGCCACCTGCTCGACTCGCCAGAAACACCTGCCGGACACGCCAAAATCACCTGCCGGGTATGCCAGAACCACCTGGCGGACACTACGGAATCACCTGCCGCGCATGCCGGAACCACCTCTCAGACGTGCCGGAAGCACGTGCCAGACACGCCGGAAACACCTACGGGACAGACCGGAACCACCTGCCAAGAACGCCGGAGCCACCTGTTCGACTCGCTGGAACCACCTGCCGGACAGGCCAATATCAACTGCTGGCTATGCCAGAACCACCTGGGGGACAGTCCGGGATCACCTGCCAGCCATGGCGGAACCACCTCTCAGACGTACCTGAACCACCTGCCGGAGAAGCTGGAAACACGTCCTGGACAGACTGGAACCACGTGACGGCCATGCCTGAACCACCTGCCGAGCACGGCGGAACCACCTGCCGGACACGCCAAAATCACCTGCGGGCTACGCCAGAACCACTTGGACGACTCTCCGAAATGACCTGCCGGGCATGTTGGAACCACCTCTCAAACGTGCCAGAAGCAGGTGGCGGACAGTCCGGAATCACCTGTTGGCTCTACGCAACCACCTCTGAGACGTACCAGAACCACGTGCCGTGCACGCCGGAACCACCTACCGGCCAGACCGGAATCCACTTTTGGGCATGCCGGAACCACCAGTCAGATGTGCCAGAAACACGTGCCGGAGACGCCGGAAGCACCTGCCGAGCACGTCGCAACCACCTGCTCAACTCGCCTGAACCACCTGCCGGACACGCCAAAATCACCTGCCCGCTACACCAGCACCACTTCGGGGACAAGCCGGAATCACGTGAGGGGCATGCCGGCACAGCCTCTCAGACTGAACCTCGTGCCGGACACCACAGAACCACCTGCCGGACAGACCGGAACCACCTGCCGCACACGCCGGAACCACCGGCTCGACCCGCCGGAACGACCGCTGGACATGCAAAATCACCTGCCGGCTACGCTGCAAACACTTGGCGAACACTCCGGAATCACCTGCCGGGCATGCCGGAACCACCTCTCAGATATGCCAGAACCACGTGCCAATGACCCCGGAAGCACCTGCCGAGCACGCCGGAACCACCTGCTCGACTCGCCAGAACCACCTGCCGGACACGCAAAAATCACCTGCCGGCTAGGCCACAACCAGTTGGGGAACACTTCGGAATCACCTGCCGGGCTTGCTGGAACCACCTGCCGGTCATGCCAAAATCACCTGCCAACTACGCCGGTACCACTTGGCGGACACTGTGGAAACACCTGTCGGGCCGGCCGGAACCACATCTCAGACGTGCCAGAACCATGTGCATGAGATGCTGGAACCACACCCCGAACAGACGGAAAACACCAGCCAGACCCGTCTGAACAACCTGCCAAGCACGTTGGAACCACCTGCTCAACTCGCCTGAACCACCTGCCGGACATGCCAAAATCACCTGCCGACTATGCCAGAACCACTTTGCGAACACTCCGGAATCACTTGCCGGGCATGCAGGAACCACCTCTCAGACATGCCAGAACCCCGTGCCAATGAGCCCGGAAGCACCAGCCGAGCACGCCGGAACCACCTGCTCGACTCGCCAGAACCACCT
This sequence comes from Equus przewalskii, assembly GCF_037783145.1. NCBI lineage: Eukaryota > Metazoa > Chordata > Mammalia > Perissodactyla > Equidae > Equus > Equus przewalskii. The sequence continues at coordinate 129,259 of NW_027228149.1, forward strand.
GCCGATCACGCAAAAATCACCTGCCGGCTACGCCACAACCAGTTGATGAACACTTTGGAATCACCTGCCAGGCTTGCTGGAACCACCTGCTAGTCATGCCAAAATCACCTGCCAACTACGCCAGAACCGCTTGGCGGACACTGCGGAAACACCTGTCGGGCCGGCTGGAACCACATCTCAGACGTGCCAGAAACGTGTTCATGAGATGCTGGAACCACATCCCGAACAGACGGATACCATCTGCCAGAACCGCCTGAACCACCTGCTGAGCACGCTGGAGCCACCTGCTCGACTCGCCGGAACCACCTACCTGACATGACAAAATCACCAGCCGGGTATGCCAGAACCACTTGGCGGACACTCCGGAATCATCTGCCGGACATGCCGGAACCAGCTCTCAGACACACCAGAACCACGTGCCGGAGACGCCGGAAGCACCTGCCGAGCATGCCGGAGCCACCTGCTCGACTCGCCAGAAACATCTGCGGACACGCCAAAATCACCAGCCGGGTACGCCAGAACCACCTGGCGGACACTCCGAAATCACCTGTCGCGCATGCCGGAACCACCTCTCAGACGTGCCGGAAGCACGTGTCGGACACGCCGGAATCACCTACCGGACACACCGGAACCACCTGCCGAGCACGCCGGAGCCACCTGTACGACTGGCTGGAACCACCTGCCGGACAGGCCAATATCAACTGCTGGCTATGCCAGAACCACCTGGGGGACAGTCCGGAATCACCTGCCAGCCATGGCGGAACCACCTCTCAGACGTACCAGAACCACCTGCCGGAGAAGCTGGAAACACGTCCTGGACAGTCTGGAACCACCTGCCGGCCAAGCCTGAACCACCTGCCAAGCACAACGGAACAACCTGCCAGACACGCCAAAATCACCTGCGTGTTATGCCAGAACCACTTGGAGGACTCTCTGGGATGACCTGCCGGGCATGCCGGAACCACCTGTCAGACGTGCCAGAACCATGTGGCGGACAGTCCGGAATCACCTGTTGGGCATGCGCAACCACCTCTGAGACGTACCAGAACCAAATGCCGTGCAGGCTGGAACCACCTACCGGACAGACCGGAATCACATTTCGGGCATGCCGGAACCACCTGTCAGATGTGCCAGAAACACGTGCCGGAGACGCCCGAAGCACCAGCAGAGCACGCCGGAACCACCTGCTCGACTCTCCAGAACCACCTGCCGGACACGCAAAAATCACCTGCCGGCTATGCCACAACCAGTTGGTGAACACTTTGGAATCACCTGCCAGGCTTGCTGGAACCACCTGCCAGTCATGCCAAAATCACCTGCCAACTACGCCAGAACCGCTTGGCGGACACTGCGGAAACACCTGTCGGGCCGGCTGGAATCACATCTCAGACGTGTCACAAACGTGTTCACGAGATGCTGGAACCACACCCCGAACAGACGGAAAACACCTGCCAGAACCGCCTGAACCACCTGCTGAGCACGCCGGAACCACCTGCTCGACTCACCGGTACCACCTCCCTGACATGAAAAAATCACCTGCTGGGTATGCCAGAACCACTTGGCGGGCACTCCGGAATCATCTGCCGGACATGCCGGAACCAGCTCTCAGACACACCAGAACCAAGTGCCGGAGACGACGGAAGCACTTGCCGCGCATGCCGGAGCCACCTCTCAGACGTGCCGGAAGCACGTGCCGGACACGCCGGAAACACCTACCGGACAGACCGGAAGCACCTGCCAAGAATGCCGGAGCCACCTGTTCGACTCGCTGGAACCACCTGCCGGACAGGCCAATATCAACTGCTGGCTATGCCAGAACCACCTGGGGGACAGTCCGGGATCACCTGCCAGCCATGGCGGAACCACCTCTCAGACGTACCAGAACCACCTGCCGGAGAAGCTGGAAACACGTCCTGGACAGACTGGAACCACGTGACGGCCATGCCTGAACCACCTGCCGAGCACGGCGGAACCACCTGCTCGACTCACTGGTACCACCTCCCTGACACGCCAAAATCACCTGCTGGGTATGCCAGAACCACTTGGCGGACACTCCGGAATCATCTGCCGGATATGCCGGAACCAGCTCTCAGACACACCAGAAACAAGTGCCGGAGACGCCGGAAGCACCTGCCGAGCATGCCGGAGCCACCTGCTCGACTCGCCAGAAACACCTGCCGGACACGCCAAAATCACCTGCCGGGTACGCCAGAACCACCTGGCGGACACTACGGAATCACCTGCCGCGCATGCCGGAACCACCTCTCAGACGTGCCAGAAGCACGTGCCGGACACGCCGGAACCACCTACCGGACAGACCGGAACCACCTGCCAAGAACGCCGGAGCCACCTGTTCGACTCGCTGGAACCACCTGCCGGACAGGCCAATATCAACTGCTGGCTATGCCAGAACCACCTGGGGGACGGTCCGGGATCACCTGCCAGCCATGGCGGAACCACCTCTCAGACGTACCAGAACCACCTGCCGGAGAAGCTGGAAACACGTCCTGGACAGACTGGAACCACGTGACGGCCATGCCTGAACCACCTGCCGAGCACGGCGGAACCACCTGCCGGACACGCCAAAATCACCTGCGGGCTACGCCAGAACCACTTGGACGACTCTCCGAAATGACCTGCCGGGCATGTTGGAACCACCTCTCAGACGTGCCAGAAGCACGTGGCGGACAGTCCGGAATCACCTGTTGGGCATACGCAACCACCTCTGACCCGTACCAGAACCACGTGCCGTGCACGCCGGAACCACCTAACGGACAGACCGGAATCAACTCTTGGGCATGCCGGAACCACCAGTCAGATGTGCCAGAAACACGTGCCGGAGACGCCGGAAGCACCTGCCGAGCACGTCGCAACCACCTGCTCAACTCGCCGGAACCACCTGCCGGACACGCCAAAATCACCTGCCCGCTACACCAGCACCACTTCGGGGACAAGCCGGAATCACGTGAGGGGCATGCCGGCACAGCCTCTCAGACTGAACCTCGTGCCGGACACCACAGAACCACCTGCCGGACAGACCGGAACCACCTGCCGGAAACGCCGGAACCACCGGCTCGACCCGCCGGAACGACCGCTGGACATGCAAAATCACCTGCCGGCTACGCCGGAAACACTTGGCGAACACTCCGGAATCACCTGCCGGGCATGCCGGAACCACCTCTCAGATATGCCAGAACCACGTGCCAATGACCCCGGAAGCACCTGCCGAGCACGCCGGAACCACCTGCTCGACTCGCCAGAACCACCTGCCGGACACGCAAAAATCACCTGCCGGCTACGCCACAACCAGTTGGGGAACACTTCGGAATCACCTGCTGGGCTTGCTGGAACCACCTGCCGGTCATGCCAAAATCACCTGCCAACTACGCCAGTACCACTTGGCGGACACTGTGGAAACACCTGTCGGGCCGGCCGGAACCACATCTCAGACGTGCCAGAACCATGTGCATGAGATGCTGGAACCACACCCCGAACAGACGGAAAACACCTGCCAGAACCGCCTGAACCACCTGCTGAGCACGCCGGAACCACCTGCTCGACTCACCGGTACCACCTCCCTGACACGCCAAAATCACCTCCTGGGTATGCCAGAACCACTTGGCGGACACTCCGGAATCATCTGCCGGACATGCCGGAACCAGCTCTCAGACACACCAGAACCAAGTGCCGGAGACGCCGGAAGCACCTGCCGAGCATGCCGGAACCACCTGTTCGACTCGCCAGAAACACCTGCCCGACACGCCAAAATCACCTGCCGGGTATGCCAGAACCACCTGGCGGACACTACGGAATCACCTGCCGCGCATGCCGGAACCACCTCTCAGACGTGCCAGAAGCACGTGCCGGACACGCCGGAATCACCTACCGAACAGACCGGAACCACCTGCCGAGCACGCCGGAGCCACCTGTTCGACTCGCTGGAACCACCTGCCGGACAGGCCAATATCAACTGCTGGCTATGCCAGAACCACCTGGGGGACGGTCCGGAATCACCTGCCAGCCATGGCGGAACCACCTCTCAGACGTACCAGAACCACCTGCCGGAGAAGCTGGAAACACGTCCTGGACAGTCTGGAACCACCTGCCGGCCAAGCCTGAACCACCTGCCAAGCACAACGGAACAACCTGCCAGACACGCCAAAATCACCTGCGTGTTATGCCAGAACCACTTGGAGGACTCTCTGGGATGACCTGCCGGGCATGCCGGAACCACCTCTCAGACGTGCCAGAACCATGTGGCGGACAGTCCGGAATCACCTGTTGGGCATGCGCAACCACCTCTGAGACGTACCAGAACCACATGCGGTGCAGGCTGGAACCACATACCGGACAGACCGGAATCACCTTTCGTGCATGCCGGAACCACCTGTCAGATGTGCCAGAAACACGTGCCGGAGACGCCGGAAGCACCTGCCAAGCACGTTGCAACCACCTGCTCAACTCGCCTGAACCACCTGCCGGACATGCCAAAATCACCTGCCGACTATGCCAGAACGACTTGGTGAACACTCCGGAATCACTTGCCGGGCATGCAGGAACCACCTCTCAGACATGCCAGAACCCCGTGCCAATGACCCCGGAAGCACCAGCCGAGCACGCCGGAACGACCTGCTCGACTCGCCAGAACCACCTGCCGATCACGCAAAAATCACCTGCCGGCTACGCCACAACCAGTTGGTGAACACTTTGGAATCACCTGCCAGGCTTGCTGGAACCACCTGCCAGTCATGCCAAAATCACCTGCCAACTACGCCAGAACCGCTTGGCGGACACTGCGGAAACACCTGTCGGGCCGGCTGGAACCACATCTCAGACGTGCCAGAAACGTGTTCATGAGATGCTGGAACCACACCCCGAACAGACGGATACCACCTGCCAGAACCGCCTGAACCACCTGCTGAGCACGCCGGAACCACCTGCTCGACTCACCGGTACCACCTCCCTGACACGCCAAAATCACCTGCTGGGTATGCCAGAACCACTTGGCGGACACTCCGGAATCATCTGCCGGACATGCCGGAACCAGCTCTCAGACACACCAGAACCAAGTGCCGGAGACGCCGGAAGCACCTGCCGAGCATGCCGGAGCCACCTGCTCGACTCGCCAGAAACACCTGCCGGACACGCCAAAATCACCTGCCGGGTATGCCAGAACCACCTGGCGGACACTACGGAATCACCTGCCGCGCATGCCGGAACCACCTCTCAGACGTGCCAGAAGCACGTGCCGGACACGCCGGAATCACCTACCGGACAGACCGGAACCACCTGCCGAGCACGCCGGGGCCACCTGTTCGACTCGCTGGAACCACCTGCCGGACAGACCAATATCAACTGCTGGCTATGCCAGAACCACCTGGGAGACAGTCCGGGATCACCTGCCAGCCATGGCGGAACCACCTCTCAGACGTACCAGAACCACCTGCCGGAGAAGCTGGAAACACGTCCTGGACAGACTGGAACCACGTGACGGCCATGCCTGAACCACCTGCCGAGCACGGCGGAACCACCTGCCGGACACGCCAAAATCACCTGCGGGCTACGCCAGAACCACTTGGACGACTCTCCGAAATGACCTGCCGGGCATGTTGGAACCACCTCTCAGACGTGCCAGAAGCACGTGGCGGACAGTCCGGTATCACCTGTTGGGCATACGCAACCACCTCTGACACGTACCAGAACCACGTGCCGTGCACGCCGGAACTACCTACCGGACAGACCGGAATCAACTTTTGGGCATGCCGGAACCACCAGTCAGATGTGAGAGAAACACGTGCCGGAGACGCCGGAAGCACCTGCCAAGCACGTCGCAACCACCTGCTCAACTCGCCTGAACCACCTGCCGGACACGCCAAAATCACGTGCCCGCTACACCAGCACCACTTCGGGGACAAGCCGGAATCACATGAGGGGCATGCCGACACAGCCTCTCAGACTGAACCTCGTGCCGGACACCACAGAACCACCTGCCGGACAGACCGGAACCACCTGCCGGACACGCCGGAACCACCGGCTCGACCCGCCGGAACGACCGCTGGACATGCAAAATCACCTGCCGGCTACGCCGGAAACACTTGGCGAACACTCCGGAATCACCTGCCGGGCATGCCGGAACCACCTCTCAGATATGCCAGAACCACGTGCCAATGACCCCGGAAGCACCTGCCGAGCACGCCGGAACCACCTGCTCGACTCGCCAGAACC
>NW_027228150.1:0-38075 GCF_037783145.1 Equus przewalskii
GGAATCTCTTGCCGGGCATGCAGGAACCACCTCTCAGACATGCCAGAACCCCGTGCCAATGACCCCGGAAGCACCAGCCGAGCACGCCGGAACCACCAGCTCAACTCGCCTGAACCACCTGCCGGACACGCCAAAATCACCTGCCCGCTACACCAGCACCACTTCGGGGACAAGCCGGAATCACGTGAGGGGCATGCCGGCACAGCCTCTCAGACTGAACCTCGTGCCGGACACCACAGAACCACCTGCCGGAAAGACCGGAGCCACCTGCCGCACACACCGGAACCACCGGCTCGACCCGCCGGAACGACCGCTGGACATGCAAAATCACCTGCCGGCTACGCCGGAAACACTTGGCGAACACTCCGGAATCACCTGCCGGGCATGCCGGAACCACCTCTCAGATATGCCAGAACCACGTGCCAATGACCCCGGAAGCACCTGCCGAGCACGCCGGAACCACCTGCTCGACTCGCCAGAACCACCTGCCGGACACGCAAAAATCACCTGCCGGCTACGCCACAACCAGTTGGGGAACACTTCGGAATCACCTGCCGGGCTTGCTGGAACCACCTGCCGGTCATGCCAAAATCACCTGCCAACTACGCCAGTACCACTTGGCGGACACTGTGGAAACACCTGTCGGGCCGGCCGGAACCACATCTCACACGTGCCAGAACCATGTGCATGAGATGCTGGAACCACACCCCGAACAGACGGAAAACACGTGCCAGACCCGTCTGAACAACCTGCCGAGCACGCCGGAGCCACCTGCTCGACTCGCCGGAACCACCTACCTGACATGCCCAAATCACCAGCCGGGTATGCCAGAACCACTTGGCGGACACTCCGGAATCATCTGCCGGACATGCCGGAACCAGCTCTCAGACACACCAGAACCACGTGCCGGAGACGCCGGAAGCACCTGCCGAGCATGCCGGAGCCACCTGCTCGACTCGCCAGAAACACCTGCCGGACACGCCAAAATCACCTGCCGGGTACGCCAGAACCACCTGGCGGACACTCCGAAATCACCTGTGCGCATGCCGGAACCACCTCTCAGACGTGCCGGAAGCAAGTGCCGGACACGCCGGAAACACCTACCGGACAGACCGGAACCACCTGCCGAGCACGCCGGAGCCACCTGTTCGACTGGCTGGAACCACCTGCCGGACAGGCCAATATTAACTGCTGGCTATGCCAGAACCACCTGGGGGACAGTCCGGGATCACCTGCCAGCCATGGCGGAACCACCTCTCACACGTACCAGAACCACCTGCCGGAGAAGCTGGAAACACGTCCTCGACAGTCTGGAACCACCTGCCGACCAAGCCTGAACCACCTGCCAAGCACAACGGAACAACCTGCCAGACACGCCAAAATCACCTGCGTGTTATGCCAGAACCACTTGGAGGACTCTCTGGGATGACCTGCCGGGCATGCCGGAACCACCTCTCAGACGTGCCAGAACCATGTGGCGGACAGTCCGGAATCACCTGTTGGGCATGCGCAACCACCTCTGAGCCGTACCAGAACCACATGCCGTGCAGGCTGGAACCACCTACCGGACAGACCGGAATCACCTTTCGGGCATGCTGGAACCACCTGTCAGATGTGCCAGAAACACGTGCCGGAGACGCCGGAAGCACCTGCCAAGCACGTTGGAACCACCTGCTCAACTCGCCTGAACCACCTGCCGGACATGCCAAAATCACCTGCCGACTATGCCAGAACCACTTGGCGAACACTCCGGAATCACTTGCCGGGCATGCAGGAACCACATCTCAGACATGCCAGAACCCCGCGCCAATGACCCCGGAAGCACCAGCCGAGCACGCCGGAACCACCTGCTCAACTCGCCTGAACCACCTGCCGGACACGCCAAAATCACCTGCCCGCTAGACCAGCACCTCTTCGGGGACAAGCCGGAATCACGTGAGGGGTATGCCGGCACAGCCTCTCAGACTGAACCTCGTGCCGGACACCACAGAACCACCTGCCGGACAGACCGGAACCACCTGCCGGACACGCCGGAACCACCGGCTCGACCCGCCGGAACGACCGCTGGACATGCAAAATCACCTGCCGGCTACGCCGGAAACACTTGGCGAACACTCCGGAATCACCTGCCGGGCATGCCGGAACCACCTCTCAGATATGCCAGAACCACGTGCCAATGACCCCGGAAGCACCTGCCGAGCACGCCGGAACCACCTGCTCGACTCGCCAGAACCACCTGCCGGACACGCAAAAATCACCTGCCGGCTACGCCACAACCAGTTGGGGAACACTTCGGAATCACCTGCCGGGCTTGCTGGAACCACCTGCCGGTCATGCCAAAATCACCTGCCAACTACGCCAGTACCACTTGGCGGACACTGTGGAAACACCTGTCGGGCCGGCAGGAACCACATCTCACACGTGCCAGAACCATGTGCATGAGATGCTGGAACCACACCCCGAACAGACGGAAAACACCTGCCAGACCCGTCTGAACAACCTGCCGAGCACGCCGGAGCCACCTGCTCGACTCGCCGGAACCACCTAACTGACATGCCCAAATCACCAGCCGGGTATGCCAGAACCACTTGGCGGACACTCCGGAATCATCTGCCGGACATGCCGGAACCAGCTCTCAGACACACCAGAACCACGTGCCGGAGACGCCGGAAGCACCTGCCGAGCATGCCGGAGCCACCTGCTCGACTCGCCAGAAACACCTGCCGGACACGCCAAAATCACCTGCCGGGTACGCCAGAACCACCTGGCGGACACTCCGAAATCACCTGTCGCGCATGCCGGAACCACCTCTCAGACGTGCCGGAAGCACGTGCCGGACACGCCGGAAACACCTAGCGGACAGACCGGAACCACCTGCCGAGCACGCCGGAGCCACCTGTTCGACTGGCTGGAACCACCTGCCGGACAGGCCAATATTAACTGCTGGCTATGCCAGAACCACCTGGGGGACAGTCCGGGATCACCTGCCAGCCATGGCGGAACCACCTCTCACACGTACCAGAACCACCTGCCGGAGAAGCTGGAAACACGTCCTGGACAGTCTGGAACCACCTGCCGGCCAAGCCTGAACCACCTGCCAAGCACAACGGAACAACCTGCCAGACACGCCAAAATCACCTGCGTGTTATGCCAGAACCACTTGGAGGACTCTCTGGGATGACCTGCCGGGCATGCCGGAACCACCTCTCAGACGTGCCAGAACCATGTGGCGGACAGTCCGGAATCACCTGTTGGGCATGCGCAACCACCTCTGAGCCATACCAGAACCACATGCCGTGCAGGCTGGAACCACCTACCGGACAGACCGGAATCACCTTTCGGGCATGCCGGAACCACCTGTCAGATGTGCCAGAAACACGTGCCGGAGACGCCGGAAGCACCGGCCAAGCACGTTGGAACCACCTGCTCAACTCGCCTGAACCACCTGCCGGACATGCCAAAATCACCTACCGACTATGCCAGAACCACTTGGCGAACACTCCGGAATCACTTGCCGGGCATGCAGGAACCACCTCTCAGACATGCCAGAACCCCGTGCCAATGACCCCAGAATCACCAGCCGAGCACGCCGGAACCACCTGCTCAACTCGCCTGAACCACCTGCCGGACACGCCAAAATCACCTGCCCGCTACACCAGCACCACTTCGGGGACAAGCCGGAATCACGTGAGGGGCATGCCGGCACAGCCTCTCAGACTGAACCTCGTGCCGGACACCACAGAACCACCTGCCGGACAGACCGGAACCACCTGCCGGACACACCGGAACCACCGGCTCGACCCGCCGGAACGACCCCTGGACATGCAAAATCACCTGCCGGCTACGCCGGAAACACTTGGCGAACACTCCGGAATCACCTGCCGGGCATGCCGGAACCACCTCTCAGATATGCCAGAACCACGTGCCAATGACCCCGGAAGCACCTGCCGAGCACGCCGGAACCACCTGCTCGACTCGCTAGAACCACCTGCCGGACACGCAAAAATCACCTGCCGGCTACGCCACAACCAGTTGGGGAACACTTCGGAATCACCTGCCGGGCTTGCTGGAACCACCTGCCGGTCATGCCAAAATCACCTGCCAACTACGCCGGTACCACTTGGCGGACACTTTGGAAACACCTGTCGGGCCGGCCGGAACCACATCTCACACGTGCCAGAACCATGTGCATGAGATGCTGGAACCACACCCCGAACAGACGGAAAACACCTGCCAGACCCGTCTGAACAACCTGCCGAGCACGCCGGAGCCACCTGCTTGACTCGCCGGAACCACCTACCTGACATGCCCAAATCACCAGCCGGGTATGCCAGAACCACTTGGCGGACACTCCGGAATCATCTGCCGGACATGCCGGAACCAGCTCTCAGACACACCAGAACCACGTGCCGGAGACGCCGGAAGCACCTGCCGAGCATGCCGGAGCCACCTGCTCGACTCGCCAGAAACACCTGCCCGACACGCCAAAATCACCTGCCGGGTACGCCAGAACCACCTGGCGGACACTCCGAAATCACCTGCCGCGCATGCTGGAACCACCTCTCAGCCGTGCCGGAAGCACGTGCCGGACACGCCGGAAACACCTAGCGGACAGACCGGAACCACCTGCCGAGCACGCCGGAGCCACCTGTTCGACTGGCTGGAACCACCTGCCGGACAGGCCAATATTAACTGCTGGCTATGCCAGAACCACCTGGGGGACAGTCCGGGATCACCTGCCAGCCATGGCGGAACCACCTCTCACACGTACCAGAACCACCTGCCGGAGAAGCTGGAAACACGTCCTGGACAGTCTGGAACCACCTGCCGGCCAAGCCTGAACCACCTGCCAAGCACAACGGAACAACCTGCCAGACACGCCAAAATCACCTGCGTGTTATGCCAGAACCACTTGGAGGACTCTCTGGGATGACCTGCCGGGCATGCCGGAACCACCTCTCAGACGTGCCAGAACCATGTGGCGGACAGTCCGGAATCACCTGTTGGGCATGCGCAACCACCTCTGAGACGTACCAGAACCACATGCCGTGCAGGCTGGAACCACCTACCGGACAGACCGGAATCACCTTTCGGGCATGCCGGAACCACCTGTCAGATGTGCCAGAAACACGTGCCGGAGACGCCGGAAGCACCTGCCAAGCACGTTGGAACCACCTGCTCAACTCGCCTGAACCACCTGCCGGACATGCCAAAATCACCTGCCGACTATGCCAGAACCACTTGGCGAACACTCCGGAATCACTTGCCGGGCATGCAGGAACCACCTCTCAGACATGCCAGAACCCCGTGCCAATGACCCCGGAAGCACCAGCCGAGCACGCCGGAACCACCTGCTCAACTCGCCTGAACCACATGCCGGATACGCAAAAATCACCTGCCCGCTACACCAGCACCACTTCGGGGACAAGCCGGAATCACGTGAGGGGCATGCCTGCACAGCCTCTCAGACTGAACCTCGTGCCGGACACCACAGAACCACCTGCCGGACAGACCGGAACCACCTGCCGGTCACGCCGGAACCACCGGCTCGACCGGCCGGAACGACCGCTGGACATGCAAAATCACCTGCCGGCTACGCCGGAAACACTTGGCGCACACTCCGGAATCACCTGCCGGGCATGCCGGAACCACCTCTCAGATATGCCAGAACCACGTGCCAATGACCCCGGAAGCACCTGCCGAGCACGCCGGAACCAGCTGCTCGACTCGCCAGAACCACCTGCCGGACACGCAAAAATCACCTGCCGGCTACGCCACAACCAGTTGGGGAACACTTCGGAATCACCTGCCGGGCTTGCTGGAACCACCTGCCGGTCATGCCAAAATCACCTGCCAACTACGCCAGTACCACTTGGCGGACACTGTGGAAACACCTGTCGGGCCGGCCGGAACCACATCTCACACGTGCCAGAACCATGTGCATGAGATGCTGGAACCACACCCCGAACAGACGGAAAACACCTGCCAGACCCGTCTGAACGACCTGCCGAGCACGCCGGAGCCACCTGCTCGACTCGCCGGAACCACCTACCTGACATGCCCAAATCACCAGCCGGGTATGCCAGAACCACTTGGCGGACACTCCGGAATCATCTGCCGGACATGCCGGAACCAGCTCTCAGACACACCAGAACCACGTGTCGGAGACGCCGGAAGCACCTGCCGAGCATGCCGGAGCCACCTGCTCGACTCGCCAGAAACACCTGCCGGACACGCCAAAATCACCTGCCGGGTACGCCAGAACCACCTGGCGGACACTCCGAAATCACCTGTCGCGCATGCCGGAACCACCTCTCAGACGTGCCGGAAGCACGTGCCGGACACGCCGGAATCACCTAGTGGACAGACCGGAACCACCTGCCGAGCACGCCGGAGCCACCTGTTCGACTGGCTGGAACCACCTGCCGGACAGGCCAATATTAACTGCTGGCTATGCCAGAACCACCTGGGGGACAGTCCGGGATCACCTGCCAGCCATGGCGGAGCCACCTCTCACACGTACCAGAACCACCTGCCGGAGAAGCTGGAAACACGTCCTGGACAGTCTGGAACCACCTGCCGACCAAGCCTGAACCACCTGCCAAGCAGAACGGAACACCCTGCCAGACACGCCAAAATCACCTGCGTGTTATGCCAGAACCACTTGGAGGACTCTCTGGGATGACCTGCCGGGCATGCCGGAACCACCTCTCAGACGTGCCAGAACCAGGTGGCGGACAGTCCGGAATCACCTGTTGGGCATGCGCAACCACCTCTGAGACGTACCAGAACCACATGCCGTGCAGGCTGGAACCACCTACCGGACAGACCGGAATCACCTTTCGGGCATGCCGGAACCACCTGTCAGATGTGCCAGAAACACGTGCCGGAGACGCCGGAAGCACCTGCCAAGCACGTTGGAACCACCTGCTCAACTCGCCTGAACCACCTGCCGGACATGCCAAAATCACCTGCCGACTATGCCAGAACCACTTGGCGAACACTCCGGAATCACTTGCCGGGCATGCAGGAACCACCTCTCAGACATGCCAGGACCCCGTGCCAATGACCCCGGAAGCACCAGCCGAGCACGCCGGAACCACCTGCTCAACTCGCCTGAACCACATGCCGGATACGCAAAAATCACCTGCCCGCTACACCAGCACCACTTCGGGGACAAGCCGGAATCACGTGAGGGGCATGCCTGCACAGCCTCTCAGACTGAACCTCGTGCCGGACACCACAGAACCACCTGCCGGACAGACCGGAACCACCTGCCGGTCACGCCGGAACCACCGGCTCGACCCGCCGGAACGACCGCTGGACATGCAAAATCACCTGCCGGCTACGCTGGAAACACTTGGCGAACACTCCGGAATCACCTGCCGGGCATGCCGGAACCACCTCTCAGATATGCCAGAACCACGTGCCAATGACCCCGGAAGCACCTGCCGAGCACGCCGGAACCACCTGCTCGACTCGCCAGAACCACCTGCCGGACACGCAAAAATCACCTGCCGGCTACGCCACAACCAGTTGGGGAACACTTCGGAATCACCTGCCGGGCTTGCTGGAACCACCTGCCGGTCATGCCAAAATCACCTGCCAACTACGCCAGTACCACTTGGCGGACACTGTGGAAACACCTGTCGGGCCGGCCGGAACCACATCTCACACGTGCCAGAACCATGTGCATGAGATGCTGGAACCACACCCCGAACAGACGGAAAACACCTGCCAGACCCGTCTGAACAACCTGCCGAGCACGCCGGAGCCACCTGCTCGACTCGCCGGAACCACCTACCTGACATGCCCAAATCACCAGCCGGGTATGCCAGAACCACTTGGCGGACACTCCGGAATCATCTGCCGGACATGCCGGAACTAGCTCTCAGACACACCAGAACCACGTGCCGGAGACGCCGGAAGCACCTGCCGAGCATGCCGGAGCCACCTGTTCGACTCGCCAGAAACACCTGCCGGACACGCCAAAATCACCTGCCGGGTACGCCAGAACCACCTGGCGGACACTCCGAAATCACCTGTCGCGCATGCCGGAACCACCTCTCAGACGTGCCGGAAGCACGTGCCGGACATGCCGGAATCACCTAGCGGACAGACCGGAACCACCTGCCGAGCACGCCAGAGCCACCTGTTCGACTGGCTGGAACCATCTGCCGGACAGGCCATTATTAACTGCTGGCTGTGCCAAAACCACCTGGGGGACAGTCCGGGATCACCTGCCAGCCATGGCGGAACCACCTCTCACACGTACCAGAACCACCTGCCGGAGAAGCTGGAAACACGTCCTGGACAGTCTGGAACCACCTGCCGACCAAGCCTGAACCACCTGCCAAGCACAACGGAACAACCTGCCAGACACGCCAAAATCACCTGCGTGTTATGCCAGAACCACTTGGAGGACTCTCTGGGATGACCTGCCGGGCATGCCGGAACCACCTCTCAGACGTGCCAGAACCATGTGGCGGACAGTCCGGAATCACCTGTTGGGCATGCGCAACCACCTCTGAGACGTACCAGAACCACATGCCGTGCAGGCTGGAACCACCTACCGGACAGACCGGAATCACCTTTCGGGCATGCCGGAACCACCTGTCAGATGTGCCAGAAACACGTGCCGGAGACGCCGGAAGCACCTGCCAAGCACGTTGGAACCACCTGCTCAACTCGCCTGAACCACCTGCCGGACATGCCAAAATCACCTGCCGACTATGCCAGAACCACTTGGCGAACACTCCGGAATCACTTGCCGGGCATGCAGGAACCACCTCTCAGACATGCCAGAACCCCGTGCCAATGACCCCGGAAGCACCAGCCGAGCACGCCGGAACCACCTGCTCAACTCGCCTGAACCACCTGCCGGACACGCCAAAATCACCTGCCCGCTACACCAGCACCACTTCGGGGACAAGCCGGAATCACGTGAGGGGCATGCCGGCACAGCCTCTCAGACTGAACCTCGTGCCGGACACCACAGAACCACCTGCCGGACAGACCGGAACCACCTGCCGGACACGCCGGAACCACCGGCTCGACCCGCCGGAACGACCGCTGGACATGCAAAATCACCTGCCGGCTACGCCGGAAACACTTGGCGAACACTCCGGAATCACCTGCCGGGCATGCCGGAACCACCTCTCAGATATGCCAGAACCACGTGCCAATGACCCCGGAAGCACCTGCCGAGCACGCCGGAACCACCTGCTCGACTCGCCAGAACCACCTGCCGGACACGCAAAAATCACCTGCCGGCTACGCCACAACCAGTTGGGGAACACTTCGGAATCACCTGCCGGGCTTGCTGGAACCACCTGCCGGTCATGCCAAAATCACCTGCCAACTACGCCAGTACCACTTGGCGGACACTGTGGAAACACCTGTCGGGCCGGCCGGAACCACATCTCACACGTGCCAGAACCATGTGCATGAGATGCTGGAACCACACCCCGAACAGACGGAAAACACCTGCCAGACCCGTCTGAACAACCTGCCGAGCACGCCGGAGCCACCTGCTCGACTCGCCGGAACCACCTACCTGACATGCCCAAATCACCAGCCGGGTATGCCAGAACCACTTGGCGGACACTCCGGAATCATCTGCCGGACATGCCGGAACCAGCTCTCAGACACACCAGAACCACGTGCCGGAGACGCCGGAAGCACCTGCCGAGCATGCCTGAGCCACCTGCTCGACTCGCCAGAAACACCTGCCGGACACGCCAAAATCACCTGCCGGGTACGCCAGAACCACCTGGCGGACACTCCGAAATCACCTGACGCGCATGCCGGAACCACCTCTCAGACGTGCCGGAAGCACGTGCCGGACACGCCGGAAACACCTAGCGGACAGACCGGAACCACCTGCCGAGCACGCCGGAGCCACCTGTTCAACTGGCTGGAACCACCTGCCGGACAGGCCAATATTAACTGCTGGCTATGCCAGAACCACCTGGGGGACAGTCCGGGATCACCTGCCAGCCATGGCGGAACCACCTCTCACACGTACCAGAGCCACCTGCCGGAGAAGCTGGAAACACGTCCTGGACAGTCTGGAACCACCTGCCGGCCAAGCCTGAACCACCTGCCAAGCACAACGGAACAACCTGCCAGACACGCCAAAATCACCTGCGTGTTATGCCAGAACCACTTGGAGGACTCTCTGGGATGACCTGCCGGGCATGCCGGAACCACCTCTCAGACGTGCCAGAACCATGTGGCGGACAGTCCGGAATCACCTGTTGGGCATGCGCAACCACCTCTGACACGTACCAGAACCACATGCCGTGCAGGCTGGAACCACCTACCGGACAGACCGGAATCACCTTTCGGGCATGCCGGAACCACCTGTCAGATGTGCCAGAAACACGTGCCGGAGACGCCGGAAGCACCTGCCAAGCACGTTGGAACCACCTGCTCAACTCGCCTGAACCACCTGCCGGACATGCCAAAATCACCTGCCGACTATGCCAGAACCACTTGGCGAACACTCCGGAATCACTTGCCGGGCATGCAGGAACCACATCTCAGACATGCCAGAACCCCGTGCCAATGACCCCGGAAGCACCAGCCGAGCACGCCGGAACCACCTGCTCAACTCGCCTGAACCACCTGCCGGACACGCCAAAATCACCTGCCCGCTACACCAGCACCTCTTCGGGGACAAGCCGGAATCACGTGAGGGGCATGCCGGCACAGCCTCTCAGACTGAACCTCGTGCCGGACACCACAGTACCACCTGCCGGACAGACCGGAACCACCTGCCGGACACGCCGGAACCACCGGCTCGACCCGCCGGAACGACCGCTGGACATGCAAAATCACCTGCCGGCTACGCCGGAAACACTTGGCGAACACTCCGGAATCACCTGCCGGGCATGCCGGAACCACCTCTCAGATATGCCAGAACCACGTGCCAATGACCCCGGAAGCACCTGCCGAGCACGCCGGAACCACCTGCTCGACTCGCCAGAACCACCTGCCGGACACGCAAAAATCACCTGCCGGCTACGCCACAACCAGTTGGGGAACACTTCGGAATCACCTGCCAGGCTTGCTGGAACCACCTGCCGGTCATGCCAAAATCACCTGCCAACTACGCCAGTACCACTTGGCGGACACTGTGGAAACACCTGTCGGGCCGGCCGGAACCACATCTCACACGTGCCAGAACCATGTGCATGAGATGCTGGAACCACACCCCGAACAGACGGAAAACACCTGCCAGACCCGTCTGAACAACCTGCCGAGCACGCCGGAGCCACCTGCTCGACTCGCCGGAACCACCTAACTGACATGCCCAAATCACCTGCCGGGTATGCCAGAACCATTTGGCGGACACTCCGGAATCATCTGCCGGACATGCCGGAACCAGCTCTCAGACACACCAGAACCACGTGCCGGAGACGCCGGAAGCACCTGCCGAGCATGCCGGAGCCACCTGCTCGACTCGCCAGAAACACCTGCCGGACACGCCAAAATCACCTGCCGGGTACGCCAGAACCACCTGGCGGACACTCCGAAATCACCTGTCGCGCATGCCGGAACCACCTCTCAGACGTGCCGGAAGCACGTGCCGGACACGCCGGAATCACCTAGTGGACAGACCGGAACCACCTGCCGAGCACGCCGGAGCCACCTGTTCGACTGGCTGGAACCACCTGCCGGACAGGCCAATATTAACTGCTGGCTATGCCAGAACCACCTGGGGGACAGTCCGGGATCACCTGCCAGCCATGGCGGAGCCACCTCTCACACGTACCAGAACCACCTGCCGGAGAAGCTGGAAACACGTCCTGGACAGTCTGGAACCACCTGCCGACCAAGCCTGAACCACCTGCCAAGCAGAACGGAACACCCTGCCAGACACGCCAAAATCACCTGCGTGTTATGCCAGAACCACTTGGAGGACTCTCTGGGATGACCTGCCGGGCATGCCGGAACCACCTCTCAGACGTGCCAGAACCAGGTGGCGGACAGTCCGGAATCACCTGTTGGGCATGCGCAACCACCTCTGAGACGTACCAGAACCACATGCCGTGCAGGCTGGAACCACCTACCGGACAGACCGGAATCACCTTTCGGGCATGCCGGAACCACCTGTCAGATGTGCCAGAAACACGTGCCGGAGACGCCGGAAGCACCTGCCAAGCACGTTGGAACCACCTGCTCAACTCGCCTGAACCACCTGCCGGACATGCCAAAATCACCTGCCGACTATGCCAGAACCACTTGGCGAACACTCCGGAATCACTTGCCGGGCATGCAGGAACCACCTCTCAGACATGCCAGGACCCCGTGCCAATGACCCCGGAAGCACCAGCCGAGCACGCCGGAACCACCTGCTCAACTCGCCTGAACCACATGCCGGATACGCAAAAATCACCTGCCCGCTACACCAGCACCACTTCGGGGACAAGCCGGAATCACGTGAGGGGCATGCCTGCACAGCCTCTCAGACTGAACCTCGTGCCGGACACCACAGAACCACCTGCCGGACAGACCGGAACCACCTGCCGGTCACGCCGGAACCACCGGCTCGACCCGCCGGAACGACCGCTGGACATGCAAAATCACCTGCCGGCTACGCTGGAAACACTTGGCGAACACTCCGGAATCACCTGCCGGGCATGCCGGAACCACCTCTCAGATATGCCAGAACCACGTGCCAATGACCCCGGAAGCACCTGCCGAGCACGCCGGAACCACCTGCTCGACTCGCCAGAACCACCTGCCGGACACGCAAAAATCACCTGCCGGCTACGCCACAACCAGTTGGGGAACACTTCGGAATCACCTGCCGGGCTTGCTGGAACCACCTGCCGGTCATGCCAAAATCACCTGCCAACTACGCCAGTACCACTTGGCGGACACTGTGGAAACATCTGTCGGGCCGGCCGGAACCACATCTCAGACGTGCCAGAACCATGTGCATGAGATGCAGGATCCACACCCCGAATAGACGGAAAACACCTGCCAGACCCGTCTGAACAACCTGCCGAGCACGCCGGAGCCACCTGCTCGACTCGCCGGAACCACCTAACTGACATGCCCAAATCACCAGCCGGGTATGCCAGAACCACTTGGCGGACACTCCGGAATCATCTGCCGGACATGCCGGAACCAGCTCTCAGACACACCAGAACCACGTGTCGGAGACGCCGGAAGCACCTGCCGAGCATGCCGGAGCCACCTGCTCGACTCGCCAGAAACACCTGCCGGACACGCCAAAATCACCTGCCGGGTACGCCAGAACCACCTGGCGGACACTCCGAAATCACCTGTCGCGCATGCCGGAACCACCTCTCAGACGTGCCGGAAGCACGTGCCGGACACGCCGGAATCACCTAGCGGACAGACCGGAACCACCTGCCGAGCACGCCAGAGCCACCTGTTCGACTGGCTGGAACCACCTGCCGGACAGGCCAATATTAACTGCTGGCTATGCCAAAACCACCTGGGGGACAGTCCGGGATCACCTGCCAGCCATGGCGGAACCACCTCTCACACGTACCAGAACCACCTGCCGGAGAAGCTGGAAACACGTCCTGGACAGTCTGGAACCACCTGCCGACCAAGCCAGAACCACCTGCCAAGCACAACGGAACAAGCTGCCAGACACGCCAAAATCACCTGCGTGTTATGCCAGAACCACTTGGAGGACTCTCTGGGATGACCTGCCGGGCATGCCGGAACCACCTCTCAGACGTGCCAGAACCATGTGGCGGACAGTCCGGAATCACCTGTTGGGCATGCGCAACCACCTCTGAGACGTACCAGAACCACATGCCGTGCAGGCTGGAACCACCTACCGGACAGACCGGAATCACCTTTCGGGCATGCCGGAACCACCTGTCAGATGTGCCAGAAACACGTGTCGGAGACGCCGGAAGCACCTGCCAAGCACGTTGGAACCACCTGCTCAACTCGCCTGAACCACCTGCCGGACATGCCAAAATCACCTGCCGACTATGCCAGAACCACTTGGCGAACACTCCGGAATCACTTGCCGGGCATGCAGGAACCACATCTCAGACATGCCAGAACCCCGTGCCAATGACCCCGGAAGCACCAGCCGAGCACGCCGGAACCACCTGCTCAACTCGCCTGAACCACCTGCCGGACACGCCAAAATCACCTGCCCGCTACACCAGCACCACTTCGGGGACAAGCCGGAATCACGTGAGGGGCATGCCGGCACAGCCTCTCAGACTGAACCTCGTGCCGGACACCACAGAACCACCTGCCGGACAGACCGGAAGCACCTGCCGGACACGCCGGAACCACCGGCTCGACCCGCCGGAACGACCGCTGGACATGCAAAATCACCTGCCGGCTACGCCGGAAACACTTGGCGAACACTCCGGAATCACCTGCCGGGCATGCCGGAACCACCTCTCAGATATGCCAGAACCACGTGCCAATGACCCTGGAAGCACCTGCCGAGCACGCCGGAACCACCTGCTCGACTCGGCAGAACCACCTGCCGGACACGCAAAAATCACCTGCCGGCTACGCCACAACCAGTTGGGGAACACTTCGGAATCACCTGCCGGGCTTGCTGGAACCACCTGCCGGTCATGCCAAAATCACCTGCCAACTACGCCAGTACCACTTGGCGGACACTTGGAAACATCTGTTGGGCCGGCCGGAACCACATCTCAGACGTGCCAGAACCATGTGCATGAGATGCAGGATCCACACCCCGAATAGACGGAAAACACCTGCCAGATCCGTCTGAACAACCCGCCGAGCACGCCGGAGCCACCTGCTCGACTCGCCGGAACCACCTACCTGACATGCCCAAATCACCAGCCGGGTATGCCAGAACCACTTGGCGGACACTCCGGAATCATCTGCCGGACATGCCGGAACCAGCTCTCAGACACACCAGAACCAAGTGCCGGAGATGCCGGAAGCACCTGCCGAGCATGCCGGAGCCACCTGCTCGACTCGCCAGAAACACCTGCCGGACACGGCAAAATCACCTGCCGGGTACGCCAGAACCACCTGGCGGACACTCCGAAATCACCTGTCGCGCATGCCGGAACCACCTCTCAGACGTGCCGGAAGCACGTGCCGGACACGCCGGAATCACCTAGCGGACAGACCGGAACCACCTGCCGAGCACGCCAGAGCCACCTGTTCGACTGGCTGGAACCACCTGCCGGACAGGCCAATATTAACTGCTGGCTATGCCAAAACCACCTGGGGGACAGTCCGGGATCACCTGCCAGCCATGGCGGAGCCACCTCTCACACGTACCAGAACCACCTGCCGGAGAAGCTGGAAACACGTCCTGGACAGTCTGGAACCACCTGCCGACCAAGCCAGAACCACCTGCCAAGCACAACGGAACAAGCTGCCAGACACGCCAAAATCACCTGCGTGTTATGCCAGAACCACTTGGAGGACTCTCTGGGATGACCTGCCGGGCATGCCGGAACCACCTCTCAGACGTGCCAGAACCATGTGGCGGACAGTCCGGAATCACCTGTTGGGCATGCGCAACCACCTCTGAGACGTACCAGAACCACATGCCGTGCAGGCGGGAACCACCTACCGGACAGACCGGAATCACCTTTCGGGCATGCCGGAACCACCTGTCAGATGTGCCAGAAACACGTGTCGGAGACGCCGGAAGCCCCTGCCAAGCACGTTGGAACCACCTGCTCAACTCGCCTGAACCACCTGCCGGACATGCCAAAATCACCTGCCGACTATGCCAGAACCACTTGGCGAACACTCCGGAATCACCTGCCGGGCATGCCGGAACCACCTCTCAGATATGCCAGAACCACGTGCCAATGACCCCGGAAGCACCTGCCGAGCACGCCGGAACCACCTGCTCGACTCGCCAGAACCACCTGCCGGACACGCAAAAATCACCTGCCGGCTACGCCACAACCAGTTGGGGAACACTTCGGAATCACCTGCCGGGCTTGCTGGAACCACCTGCCGGTCATGCCAAAATCACCTGCCAACTACGCCAGTACCACTTGGCGGAAACTGTGGAAACACCTGTCGGGCCGGCCGGAACCACATCTCACACGTGCCAGAACCATGTGCATGAGATGCTGGAACCACACCCCGAACAGACGGAAAACACCTGCCAGACCCGTCTGAACAACCTGCCGAGCACGCCGGAGCCACCTGCTCGACTCGCCGGAACCACCTACCTGACATGCCCAAATCACCAGCCGGGTATGCCAGAACCACTTGGCGGACACTCCGGAATCATCTGCCGGACATGCCGGAACCAGCTCTCAGACACACCAGAACCACGTGCCGGAGACGCCGGAAGCACCTGCCGAGCATGCCGGAGCCACCTGCTCGACTCGCCAGAAACACCTGCCGGACACGCCAAAATCACCTGCCGGGTACGCCAGAACCACCTGGCGGACACTCCGAAATCACCTGCCGCGCATGCTGGAACCACCTCTCAGACGTGCCGGAAGCACGTGCCGGACACGCCGGAAACACCTAGCGGACAGACCGGAACCACCTGCCGAGCACGCCGGAGCCACCTGTTCGACTGGCTGGAACCACCTGCCGGACAGGCCAATATTAACTGCTGGCTATGCCAGAACCACCTGGGGGACAGTCCGGGATCACCTGCCAGCCATGGCGGAACCACCTCTCACACGTACCAGAACCACCTGCCGGAGAAGCTGGAAACACGTCCTGGACAGTCTGGAACCACCTGCCGGCCAAGCCTGAACCACCTGCCAAGCACAACGGAACAACCTGCCAGACACGCCAAAATCACCTGCGTGTTATGCCAGAACCACTTGGAGGACTCTCTGGGATGACCTGCCAGGCATGCCGGAACCACCTCTCAGACGTGCCAGAACCATGTGGCGGACAGTCCGGAATCACCTGTTGGGCATGCGCAACCACCTCTGAGACGTACCAGAACCACATGCCGTGCAGGCTGGAACCACCTACCGGACAGACCGGAATCACCTTTCGGGCATGCCGGAACCACCTGTCAGATGTGCCAGAAACACGTGTCGGAGACGCCGGAAGCCCCTGCCAAGCACGTTGGAACCACCTGCTCAACTCGCCTGAACCACCTGCCGGACATGCCAAAATCACCTGCCGACTATGCCAGAACCACTTGGCGAACACTCCGGAATCACCTGCCGGGCATGCCGGAACCACCTCTCAGATATGCCAGAACCACGTGCCAATGACCCCGGAAGCACCTGCCGAGCACGCCGGAACCACCTGCTCGACTCGCCAGAACCACCTGCCGGACACGCAAAAATCACCTGCCGGCTACGCCACAACCAGTTGGGGAACACTTCGGAATCACCTGCCGGGCTTGCTGGAACCACCTGCCGGTCATGCCAAAATCACCTGCCAACTACGCCAGTACCACTTGGCGGAAACTGTGGAAACACCTGTCGGGCCGGCCGGAACCACATCTCACACGTGCCAGAACCATGTGCATGAGATGCTGGAACCACACCCCAAACAGACGGAAAACACCTGCCAGACCCGTCTGAACAACCTGCCGAGCACGCCGGAGCCACGTGCTCGACTCGCCGGAACCACCTACCTGACATGCCCAAATCACCAGCCGGGTATGCCAGAACCACTTGGCGGACACTCCGGAATCATCTGCCGGACATGCCGGAACCAGCTCTCAGACACACCAGAACCACGTGCCGGAGACGCCGGAAGCACCTGCCGAGCATGCCGGAGCCACCTGCTCGACTCGCCAGAAACACCTGCCGGACACGCCAAAATCACCTGCCGGGTACGCCAGAACCACCTGGCGGACACTCCGAAATCACCTGCCGCGCATGCTGGAACCACCTCTCAGACGTGCCGGAAGCACGTGCCGGACACGCCGGAAACACCTAGCGGACAGACCGGAACCACCTGCCGAGCACGCCGGAGCCACCTGTTCCACTGGCTGGAACCACCTGCCGGACAGGCCAATATTAACTGCTGGCTATGCCAGAACCACCTGGGGGACAGTCCGGGATCACCTGCCAGCCATGGCGGAACCACCTCTCACACGTACCAGAACCACCTGCCGGAGAAGCTGGAAACACGTCCTGGACAGTCTGGAACCACCTGCCGGCCAAGCCTGAACCACCTGCCAAGCACAACGGAACAACCTGCCAGACACGCCAAAATCACCTGCGTGTTATGCCAGAACCACTTGGAGGACTCTCTGGGATGACCTGCCGGGCATGCCGGAACCACCTCTCAGACGTGCCAGAACCATGTGGCGGACAGTCCGGAATCACCTGTTGGGCATGCGCAGCCACCTCTGAGACGTACCAGAACCACATGCCGTGCAGGCTGGAACCACCTACCGGACAGACCGGAATCACCTTTCGGGCATGCCGGAACCACCTGTCAGATGTGCCAGAAACACGTGCCGGAGACGCCGGAAGCACCTGCCAAGCACGTTGGAACCACCTGCTCAACTCGCCTGAACCACCTGCCGGACATGCCAAAATCACCTGCCGACTATGCCAGAACTACTTGGCGAACACTCCGGAATCACTTGCCGGGCATGCAGGAACCACCTCTCAGACATGCCAGAACCCCGTGCCAATGACCCCGGAAGCACCAGCCGAGCACGCCGGAACCACCTGCTCAACTCGCCTGAACCACATGCCGGATACGCAAAAATCACCTGCCCGCTACACCAGCACCACTTCGGGGACAAGCCGGAATCACGTGAGGGGCATGCCGGCACAGCCTCTCAGACTGAACCTCGTGCCGGACACCACAGAACCACCTGCCGGACAGACCGGAACCACCTGCCGGTCACGCCGGAACCACCGGCTCGACCCGCCGGAACGACCGCTGGACATGCAAAATCACCTGCCTGCTACGCCGGAAACACTTGGCGAACACTCCGGAATCACCTGCCGGGCATGCCGGAACCACCTCTCAGATATGCCAGAACCACGTGCCAATGACCCCGGAAGCACCTGCCGAGCACGCCGGAACCACCTGCTCGACTCGCCAGAACCACCTGCCGGACACGCAAAAATCACCTGCCGGCTACGCCACAACCAGTTGGGGAACACTTCGGAATCACCTGCCGGGCTTGCTGGAACCACCTGCCGGTCATGCCAAAATCACCTGCCAACTACGCCAGTACCACTTGGCGGACACTGTGGAAACACCTGTCGGGCGGGCCGGAACCACATCTCACACGTGCCAGAACCATGTGCATGAGATGCTGGAACCACACCCCGAACAGACGGAAAACACGTGCCAGACCCGTCTGAACAACCTGCCGAGCACGCCGGAGCCACCTGCTCGACTCGCCGGAACCACCTACCTGACATGCCCAAATCACCAGCCGGGTATGCCAGAACCACTTGGCGGACACTCCGGAATCATCTGCCGGACATGCCGGAACCAGCTCTCAGACACACCAGAACCACGTGCCGGAGACGCCGGAAGCACCTGCCGAGCATGCCGGAGCCACCTGCTCGACTCGCCAGAAACACCTGACGGACACGCCAAAATCACCTGCTGGGTACGCCAGAACCACCTGGCGGACACTCCGAAATCACCTGCCGTGCATGCTGGAACCACCTCTCAGACGTGCCGGAAGCACGTGCCGGACACGCCGGAATCACCTAGCGGACAGACCGGAACCACCTGCCGAGCACGCCGGAGCCACCTGTTCAACTGGCTGGAACCACCTGCCGGACAGGCCAATATTAACTGCTGGCTATGCCAGAACCACCTGGGGGACAGTCCGGGATCACCTGCCAGCCATGGCGGAACCACCTCTCACACGTACCAGAACCACCTGCCGGAGAAGCTGGAAACACGTCCTGGACAGTCTGGAACCACCTGCCGGCCAAGCCTGAACCACCTGACAAGCACAACGGAACAACCTGCCAGACACGCCAAAATCACCTGCGTGTTATGCCAGAACCACTTGGAGGACTCTCTGGGATGACCTGCCAGGCATGCCGGAACCACCTCTCAGACGTGCCAGAACCATGTGGCGGACAGTCCGGAATCACCTGTTGGGCATGCGCAACCACCTGTGAGACGTACCAGAACCACATGCCGTGCAGGCTGGAACCACCTACCGGACAGACCGGAATCACCTTTCGGGCATGCCGGAACCACCTGTCAGATGTGCCAGAAACACGTGTCGGAGACGCCGGAAGCACCTGCCAAGCACGTTGGAACCACCTGCTCAACTCGCCTGAACCACCTGCCGGACATGCCAAAATCACCTGCCGACTATGCCAGAACCACTTGGCGAACACTCCGGAATCACTTGCCGGGCATGCAGGAACCACATCTCAGACATGCCAGAACCCCGTGCCAATGACCCCGGAAGCACCAGCCGAGCACGCCGGAACCACCTGCTCAACTCGCCTGAACCACCTGCCGGACACGCCAAAATCACCTGCCCGCTACACCAGCACCACTTCGGGGACAAGCCGGAATCACGTGAGGGGCATGCCGGCACAGCCTCTCAGACTGAACCTCGTGCCGGACACCACAGAACCACCTGCCGGACAGACCGGAAGCACCTGCCGGACACGCCGGAACCACCGGCTCGACCCGCCGGAACGACCGCTGGACATGCAAAATCACCTGCCGGCTACGCCGGAAACACTTGGCGAACACTCCGGAATCACCTGCCGGGCATGCCGGAACAACCTCTCAGATATGCCAGAACCACGTGCCAATGACCCCGGAAGCACCTGCCGAGCACGCCGGAACCACCTGCTCGACTCGCCAGAACCACCTGCCGGACACGCAAAAATCACCTGCCGGCTACGCCACAACCAGTTGGGGAACACTTCGGAATCACCTGCTGGGCTTGCTGGAACCACCTGCCGGTCATGCCAAAATCACCTGCCAACTACGCCAGTACCACTTGGCGGACACTGTGGAAACACCTGTCGGGCCGGCCGGAACCACATCTCAGATGTGCCAAAACCATGTGCATGAGATGCTGGAACCACACCCCGAACAGACGGAAAACACCTGCCAGACCCGTCTGAACAACCTGCCGAGCATGCCGGAGCCACCTGCTCGACTCGCCGGAACCACCTAACTGACATGCCAAAATCACCAGCCGGGTATGCCAGAACCACTTGGCGGACACTCCGGAATCATCTGCCGGACATGCCGGAACCAGCTCTCAGACACACCAGAACCACGTGCCGGAGACGCCGGAAGCACCTGCCGAGCATGCCGGAGCCACCTGCTCGACTCGCCAGAAACACCTGCCGGACACGCCAAAATCACCTGCCGGGTACGCCAGAACCACCTGGCGGACACTCCGAAATCACCTGCCGCGCATGCTGGAACCACCTCTCAGACGTGCCGGAAGCACGTGCCGGACACGCCGGAAACACCTAGCGGACAGACCGGAACCACCTGCCGAGCACGCCGGAGCCACCTGTTCGACTGGCTGGAACCACCTGCCGGACAGGCCAATATTAACTGCTGGCTATGCCAGAACCACCTGGGGGACAGTCCGGGATCACCTGCCAGCCATGGCGGAACCACCTCTCACACGTACCAGAACCACCTGCCGGAGAAGCTGGAAACACGTCCTGGACAGTCTGGAACCACCTGCCGGCCAAGCCTGAACCACCTGCCAAGCACAACGGAACAACCTGCCAGACACGCCAAAATCACCTGCGTGTTATGCCAGAACCACTTGGAGGACTCTCTGGGATGACCTGCCGGGCATGCCGGAACCACCTCTCAGACGTGCCAGAACCATGTGGCGGACAGTCCGGAATCACCTGTTGGGCATGCGCAACCACCTCTGACACGTACCAGAACCACATGCCGTGCAGGCTGGAACCACCTACCGGACAGACCGGAATCACCTTTCGGGCATGCCGGAACCACCTGTCAGATGTGCCAGAAACACGTGCCGGAGACGCCGGAAGCACCTGCCAAGCACGTTGGAACCACCTGCTCAACTCGCCTGAACCACCTGCCGGACATGCCAAAATCACCTGCCGACTATGCCAGAACCACTTGGCGAACACTCCGGAATCACTTGCCGGGCATGCAGGAACCACATCTCAGACATGCCAGAACCCCGTGCCAATGACCCCGGAAGCACCAGCCAAGCACGCCGGAACCACCTGCTCAACTCGCCTGAACCACCTGCCGGACACGCCAAAATCACCTGCCCGCTACACCAGCACCTCTTCGGGGACAAGCCGGAATCACGTGAGGGGCATGCCGGCACAGCCTCTCAGACTGAACCTCGTGCCGGACACCACAGTACCACCTGCCGGACAGACCGGAACCACCTGCCGGACACGCCGGAACCACCGGCTCGACCCGCCGGAACGACCGCTGGACATGCAAAATCACCTGCCGGCTACGCCGGAAACACTTGGCGAACACTCCGGAATCACCTGCCGGGCATGCCGGAACCACCTCTCAGATATGCCAGAACCACGTGCCAATGACCCCGGAAGCACCTGCCGAGCACGCCGGAACCACCTGCTCGACTCGCCAGAACCACCTGCCGGACACGCAAAAATCACCTGCCGGCTACGCCACAACCAGTTGGGGAACACTTCGGAATCACCTGCCGGGCTTGCTGGAACCACCTGCCGGTCATGCCAAAATCACCTGCCAACTACGCCAGTACCACTTGGCGGACACTGTGGAAACACCTGTCGGGCGGGCCGGAACCACATCTCACACGTGCCAGAACCATGTGCATGAGATGCTGGAACCACACCCCGAACAGACGGAAAACACGTGCCAGACCCGTCTGAACAACCTGCCGAGCACGCCGGAGCCACCTGCTCGACTCGCCGGAACCACCTACCTGACATGCCCAAATCACCAGCCGGGTATGCCAGAACCACTTGGCGGACACTCCGGAATCATCTGCCGGACATGCCGGAACCAGCTCTCAGACACACCAGAACCACGTGCCGGAGACGCCGGAAGCACCTGCCGAGCATGCCGGAGCCACCTGCTCGACTCGCCAGAAACACCTGACGGACACGCCAAAATCACCTGCTGGGTACGCCAGAACCACCTGGCGGACACTCCGAAATCACCTGCCGTGCATGCTGGAACCACCTCTCAGACGTGCCGGAAGCACGTGCCGGACACGCCGGAATCACCTAGCGGACAGACCGGAACCACCTGCCGAGCACGCCGGAGCCACCTGTTCAACTGGCTGGAACCACCTGCCGGACAGGCCAATATTAACTGCTGGCTATGCCAGAACCACCTGGGGGACAGTCCGGGATCACCTGCCAGCCATGGCGGAACCACCTCTCACACGTACCAGAACCACCTGCCGGAGAAGCTGGAAACACGTCCTGGACAGTCTGGAACCACCTGCCGGCCAAGCCTGAACTACCTGACAAGCACAACGGAACAACCTGCCAGACACGCCAAAATCACCTGCGTGTTATGCCAGAACCACTTGGAGGACTCTCTGGGATGACCTGCCAGGCATGCCGGAACCACCTCTCAGACGTGCCAGAACCATGTGGCGGACAGTCCGGAATCACCTGTTGGGCATGCGCAACCACCTCTGAGACGTACCAGAACCACATGCCGTGCAGGCTGGAACCACCTACCGGACAGACCGGAATCACCTTTCGGGCATGCCGGAACCACCTGTCAGATGTGCCAGAAACACGTGTCGGAGACGCCGGAAGCACCTGCCAAGCACGTTGGAACCACCTGCTCAACTCGCCTGAACCACCTGCCGGACATGCCAAAATCACCTGCCGACTATGCCAGAACCACTTGGCGAACACTCCGGAATCACTTGCCGGGCATGCAGGAACCACATCTCAGACATGCCAGAACCCCGTGCCAATGACCCCGGAAGCACCAGCCGAGCACGCCGGAACCACCTGCTCAACTCGCCTGAACCACCTGCCGGACACGCCAAAATCACCTGCCCGCTACACCAGCACCACTTCGGGGACAAGCCGGAATCACGTGAGGGGCATGCCGGCACAGCCTCTCAGACTGAACCTCGTGCCGGACACCACAGAACCACCTGCTGGACAGACCGGAACCACCTGCCGGACACGCCGGAACCACCGGCTCGACCCGCCGGAACGACCGCTGGACATGCAAAATCACCTGCCGGCTACGCCGGAAACACTTGGCGAACACTCCGGAATCACCTGCCGGGCATGCCGGAACCACCTCTCAGATATGCCAGAACCACGTGCCAATGACCCCGGAAGCACCTGCCGAGCACGCCGGAACCACCTGCTCGACTCGCCAGAACCACCTGCCGGACACGCAAAAATCACCTGCCGGCTACGCCACAACCAGTTGGGGAACACTTCGGAATCACCTGCTGGGCTTGCTGGAACCACCTGCCGGTCATGCCAAAATCACCTGCCAACTACGCCAGTACCACTTGGCGGACACTGTGGAAACACCTGTCGGGCCGGCCGGAACCACATCTCAGACGTGCCAAAGCCATGTGCATGAGATGCTGGAACCACACCCCGAACAGACGGAAAACACCTGCCAGACCCGTCTGAACAACCTGCCGAGCATGCCGGAGCCACCTGCTCGACTCGCCGGAACCACCTAACTGACATGCCAAAATCACCAGCCGGGTATGCCAGAACCACTTGGCGGACACTCCGGAATCATCTGCCGGACATGCCGGAACCAGCTCTCAGACACACCAGAACCACGTGCCGGAGACGCCGGAAGCACCTGCCGAGCATGCCGGAGCCACCTGCTCGACTCGCCAGAAACACCTGCCGGACACGCCAAAATCACCTGCCGGGTACGCCAGAACCACCTGGCGGACACTCCGAAATCACCTGCCGCGCATGCTGGAACCACCTCTCAGACGTGCCGGAAGCACGTGCCGGACACGCCGGAAACACCTAGCGGACAGACCGGAACCACCTGCCGAGCACGCCGGAGCCACCTGTTCGACTGGCTGGAACCACCTGCCGGACAGGCCAATATTAACTGCTGGCTATGCCAGAACCACCTGGGGGACAGTCCGGGATCACCTGCCAGCCATGGCGGAACCACCTCTCACACGTACCAGAACCACCTGCCGGAGAAGCTGGAAACACGTCCTGGACAGTCTGGAACCACCTGCCGGCCAAGCCTGAACCACCTGCCAAGCACAACGGAACAACCTGCCAGACACGCCAAAATCACCTGCGTGTTATGCCAGAACCACTTGGAGGACTCTCTGGGATGACCTGCCGGGCATGCCGGAACCACCTCTCAGACGTGCCAGAACCATGTGGCGGACAGTCCGGAATCACCTGTTGGGCATGCGCAACCACCTCTGACACGTACCAGAACCACATGCCGTGCAGGCTGGAACCACCTACCGGACAGACCGGAATCACCTTTCGGGCATGCCGGAACCACCTGTCAGATGTGCCAGAAACACGTGCCGGAGACGCCGGAAGCACCTGCCAAGCACGTTGGAACCACCTGCTCAACTCGCCTGAACCACCTGCCGGACATGCCAAAATCACCTGCCGACTATGCCAGAACCACTTGGCGAACACTCCGGAATCACTTGCCGGGCATGCAGGAACCACATCTCAGACATGCCAGAACCCCGTGCCAATGACCCCGGAAGCACCAGCCGAGCACGCCGGAACCACCTGCTCAACTCGCCTGAACCACCTGCCGGACACGCCAAAATCACCTGCCCGCTACACCAGCACCACTTCGGGGACAAGCCGGAATCACGTGAGGGGCATGCCGGCACAGCCTCTCAGACTGAACCTCGTGCCGGACACCACAGAACCACCTGCCGGACAGACCGGAACCACCTGCCGGACACGCCGGAACCACCGGCTCGACCCGCCGGAACGACCGCTGGACATGCAAAATCACCTGCCGGCTACGCCGGAAACACTTGGCGAACACTCCGGAATCACCTGCCGGGCATGCCGGAACCACCTCTCAGATATGCCAGAACCACGTGCCAATGACCCTGGAAGCACCTGCCGAGCACGCCGGAACCACCTGCTCGACTCGCCAGAACCACCTGCCGGACACGCAAAAATCACCTGCCGGCTACGCCACAACCAGTTGGGGAACACTTCGGAATCACCTGCCGGGCTTGCTGGAACCACCTGCCGGTCATGCCAAAATCACCTGCCAACTACGCCAGTACCACTTGGCGGACACTGTGGAAACATCTGTTGGGCCGGCCGGAACCACATCTCAGACGTGCCAGAACCATGTGCATGAGATGCAGGATCCACACCCCGAATAGACGGAAAACACCTGCCAGATCCGTCTGAACAACCTGCCGAGCACGCCGGAGCCACCTGCTCGACTCGCCGGAACCACCTACCTGACATGCCCAAATCACCAGCCGGGTATGCCAGAACCACTTGGCGGACACTCCGGAATCATCTGCCGGACATGCCGGAACCAGCTCTCAGACACACCAGAACCACGTGTCGGAGACGCCGGAAGCACCTGCCGAGCATGCCGGAGCCACCTGCTCGACTCGCCAGAAACACCTGCCGGACACGCCAAAATCACCTGCCGGGTACGCCAGAACCACCTGGCGGACACTCCGAAATCACCTGTCGCGCATGCCGGAACCACCTCTCAGACGTGCCGGAAGCACGTGCCGGACACGCCGGAATCACCTAGCGGACAGACCGGAACCACCTGCCGAGCACGCCAAAGCCACCTGTTCGACTGGCTGGAACCACCTGCCGGACAGGCCAATATTAACTGCTGGCTATGCCAAAACCACCTGGGGGACAGTCCGGGATCACCTGCCAGCCATGGCGGAGCCACCTCTCACACGTACCAGAACCACCTGCCGGAGAAGCTGGAAACACGTCCTGGACAGTCTGGAACCACCTGCCGACCAAGCCAGAACCACCTGACAAGCACAACGGAACAACCTGCCAGACACGCCAAAATCACCTGCGTGTTATGCCAGAACCACTTGGAGGACTCTCTGGGATGACCTGCCGGGCATGCCGGAACCACCTCTCAGACGTGCCAGAACCATGTGGCGGACAGTCCGGAATCACCTGTTGGGCATGCGCAACCACCTCTGAGACGTACCAGAACCACATGCCGTGCAGGCTGGAACCACCTACCGGACAGACCGGAATCACCTTTCGGGCATGCCGGAACCACCTGTCAGATGTGCCAGAAACACGTGCCGGAGACGCCGGAAGCCCCTGCCAAGCACGTTGGAACCACCTGCTCAACTCGCCTGAACCACCTGCCGGACATGCCAAAATCACCTGCCGACTATGCCAGAACCACTTGGCGAACACTCCGGAATCACCTGCCGGGCATGCCGGAACCACCTCTCAGATATGCCAGAACCACGTGCCAATGACCCCGGAAGCACCTGCCGAGCACACCGGAACCACCTGCTCGACTCGCCAGAACCACCTGCCGGACACGCAAAAATCACCTGCCGGCTACGCCACAACCAGTTGGGGAACACTTCGGAATCACCTGCCGGGCTTGCTGGAACCACCTGCCGGTCATGCCAAAATCACCTGCCAACTACGCCAGTACCACTTGGCGGAAACTGTGGAAACACCTGTCGGGACGGCCGGAACCACATCTCACACGTGCCAGAACCATGTGCATGAGACGCTGGAACCACACCCCAAACAGACGGAAAACACCTGCCAGACCCGTCTGAACAACCTGCCGAGCACGCCGGAGCCACGTGCTCGACTCGCCGGAACCACCTACCTGACATGCCCAAATCACCAGCCGGGTATGCCAGAACCACTTGGCGGACACTCCGGAATCATCTGCCGGACATGCCGGAACCAGCTCTCAGACACACCAGAACCACGTGCCGGAGACGCCGGAAGCACCTGCCGAGCATGCCGGAGCCACCTGCTCGACTCGCCAGAAACACCTGCCGGACACGCCAAAATCACCTGCCGGGTACGCCAGAACCACCTGGCGGACACTCCGAAATCACCTGCCGTGCATGCTGGAACCACCTCTCAGACGTGCCGGAAGCACGTGCCGGACACGCCGGAATCACCTAGCGGACAGACCGGAACCACCTGCCGAGCACGCCGGAGCCACCTGTTCAACTGGCTGGAACCACCTGCCGGACAGGCCAATATTAACTGCTGGCTATGCCAGAACCACCTGGGGGACAGTCCGGGATCACCTGCCAGCCATGGCGGAACCACCTCTCACACGTACCAGAACCACCTGCCGGAGAAGCTGGAAACACGTCCTGGACAGTCTGGAACCACCTGCCGGCCAAGCCTGAACCACCTGACAAGCACAACGGAACAACCTGCCAGACACGCCAAAATCACCTGCGTGTTATGCCAGAACCACTTGGAGGACTCTCTGGGATGACCTGCCAGGCATGCCGGAACCACCTCTCAGACGTGCCAGAACCATGTGGCGGACAGTCCGGAATCACCTGTTGGGCATGCGCAACCACCTCTGACACGTACCAGAACCACATGCCGTGCAGGCTGGAACCACCTACCGGACAGACCGGAATCACCTTTCGGGCATGCCGGAACCACCTGTCAGATGTGCCAGAAACACGTGTCGGAGACGCCGGAAGCACCTGCCAAGCACGTTGGAACCACCTGCTCAACTCGCCTGAACCACCTGCCGGACATGCCAAAATCACCTGCCGACTATGCCAGAACCACTTGGCGAACACTCCGGAATCACTTGCCGGGCATGCAGGAACCACATCTCAGACATGCCAGAACCCCGTGCCAATGACCCCGGAAGCACCAGCCGAGCACGCCGGAACCACCTGCTCAACTCGCCTGAACCACCTGCCGGACACGCCAAAATCACCTGCCCGCTACACCAGCACCACTTCGGGGACAAGCCGGAATCACGTGAGGGGCATGCCGGCACAGCCTCTCAGACTGAACCTCGTGCCGGACACCACAGAACCACCTGCCGGACAGACCGGAACCACCTGCCGGACACGCCGGAACCACCGGCTCGACCCGCCGGAACGACCGCTGGACATGCAAAATCACCTGCCGGCTACGCCGGAAACACTTGGCGAACACTCCGGAATCACCTGCCGGGCATGCCGGAACCACCTCTCAGATATGCCAGAACCACGTGCCAATGACCCCGGAAGCACCTGCCGAGCACGCCGGAACCACCTGCTCGACTCGCCAGAACCACCTGCCGGACACGCAAAAATCACCTGCCGGCTACGCCACAACCAGTTGGGGAACACTTCGGAATCACCTGCTGGGCTTGCTGGAACCACCTGCCGGTCATGCCAAAATCACCTGCCAACTACGCCAGTACCACTTGGCGGACACTGTGGAAACACCTGTCGGGCCGGCCGGAACCACATCTCAGACGTGCCAAAACCATGTGCATGAGATGCTGGAACCACACCCCGAACAGACGGAAAACACCTGCCAGACCCGTCTGAACAACCTGCCGAGCATGCCGGAGCCACCTGCTCGACTCGCCGGAACCACCTAACTGACATGCCAAAATCACCAGCCGGGTATGCCAGAACCACTTGGCGGACACTCCGGAATCATCTGCCGGACATGCCGGAACCAGCTCTCAGACACACCAGAACCACGTGCCGGAGACGCCGGAAGCACCTGCCGAGCATGCCGGAGCCACCTGCTCGACTCGCCAGAAACACCTGCCGGACACGCCAAAATCACCTGCCCGCTACACCAGCACCTCTTCGGGGACAAGCCGGAATCACGTGAGGGGCATGCCGGCACAGCCTCTCAGACTGAACCTCGTGCCGGACACCACAGTACCACCTGCCGGACAGACCGGAACCACCTGCCGGACACGCCGGAACCACCGGCTCGACCCGCCGGAACGACCGCTGGACATGCAAAATCACCTGCCGGCTACGCCGGAAACACTTGGCGAACACTCCGGAATCACCTGCCGGGCATGCCGGAACCACCTCTCAGATATGCCAGAACCACGTGCCAATGACCCCGGAAGCACCTGCCGAGCACGCCGGAACCACCTGCTCGACTCGCCAGAACCACCTGCCGGACACGCATAAATCACCTGCCGGCTACGCCACAACCAGTTGGGGAACACTTCGGAATCACCTGCCGGGCTTGCTGGAACCACCTGCCGGTCATGCCAAAATCACCTGCCAACTACGCCAGTACCACTTGGCGGACACTGTGGAAACACCTGTCGGGCGGGCCGGAACCACATCTCACACGTGCCAGAACCATGTGCATGAGATGCTGGAACCACACCCCGAACAGACGGAAAACACGTGCCAGACCCGTCTGAACAACCTGCCGAGCACGCCGGAGCCACCTGCTCGACTCGCCGGAACCACCTACCTGACATGCCCAAATCACCAGCCGGGTATGCCAGAACCACTTGGCGGACACTCCGGAATCATCTGCCGGACATGCCGGAACCAGCTCTCAGACACACCAGAACCACGTGCCGGAGACGCCGGAAGCACCTGCCGAGCATGCCGGAGCCACCTGCTCGACTCGCCAGAAACACCTGACGGACACGCCAAAATCACCTGCTGGGTACGCCAGAACCACCTGGCGGACACTCCGAAATCACCTGCCGTGCATGCTGGAACCACCTCTCAGACGTGCCGGAAGCACGTGCCGGACACGCCGGAATCACCTAGCGGACAGACCGGAACCACCTGCCGAGCACGCCGGAGCCACCTGTTCAACTGGCTGGAACCACCTGCCGGACAGGCCAATATTAACTGCTGGCTATGCCAGAACCACCTGGGGGACAGTCCGGGATCACCTGCCAGCCATGGCGGAACCACCTCTCACACGTACCAGAACCACCTGCCGGAGAAGCTGGAAACACGTCCTGGACAGTCTGGAACCACCTGCCGGCCAAGCCTGAACCACCTGACAAGCACAACGGAACAACCTGCCAGACACGCCAAAATCACCTGCGTGTTATGCCAGAACCACTTGGAGGACTCTCTGGGATGACCTGCCAGGCATGCCGGAACCACCTCTCAGACGTGCCAGAACCATGTGGCGGACAGTCCGGAATCACCTGTTGGGCATGCGCAACCACCTCTGAGACGTACCAGAACCACATGCCGTGCAGGCTGGAACCACCTACCGGACAGACCGGAATCACCTTTCGGGCATGCCGGAACCACCTGTCAGATGTGCCAGAAACACGTGTCGGAGACGCCGGAAGCACCTGCCAAGCACGTTGGAACCACCTGCTCAACTCGCCTGAACCACCTGCCGGACATGCCAAAATCACCTGCCGACTATGCCAGAACCACTTGGCGAACACTCCGGAATCACTTGCCGGGCATGCAGGAACCACATCTCAGACATGCCAGAACCCCGTGCCAATGACCCCGGAAGCACCAGCCGAGCACGCCGGAACCACCTGCTCAACTCGCCTGAACCACCTGCCGGACACGCCAAAATCACCTGCCCGCTACACCAGCACCACTTCGGGGACAAGCCGGAATCACGTGAGGGGCATGCCGGCACAGCCTCTCAGACTGAACCTCGTGCCGGACACCACAGAACCACCTGCCGGACAGACCGGAACCACCTGCCGGACACGCCGGAACCACCGGCTCGACCCGCCGGAACGACCGCTGGACATGCAAAATCACCTGCCGGCTACGCCGGAAACACTTGGCGAACACTCCGGAATCACCTGCCGGGCATGCCGGAACCACCTCTCAGATATGCCAGAACCACGTGCCAATGACCCCGGAAGCACCTGCCGAGCACGCCGGAACCACCTGCTCGACTCGCCAGAACCACCTGCCGGACACGCAAAAATCACCTGCCGGCTACGCCACAACCAGTTGGGGAACACATCGGAATCACCTGCTGGGCTTGCTGGAACCACCTGCCGGTCATGCCAAAATCACCTGCCAACTACGCCAGTACCACTTGGCGGACACTGTGGAAACACCTGTCGGGCCGGCCGGAACCACATCTCAGACGTGCCAAAACCATGTGCATGAGATGCTGGAACCACACCCCGAACAGACGGAAAACACCTGCCAGACCCGTCTGAACAACCTGCCGAGCATGCCGGAGCCACCTGCTCGACTCGCCGGAACCACCTAACTGACATGCCAAAATCACCAGCCGGGTATGCCAGAACCACTTGGCGGACACTCCGGAATCATCTGCCGGACATGCCGGAACCAGCTCTCAGACACACCAGAACCACGTGCCGGAGACGCCGGAAGCACCTGCCGAGCATGCCGGAGCCACCTGCTCGACTCGCCAGAAACACCTGCCGGACACGCCAAAATCACCTGCCGGGTACGCCAGAACCACCTGGCGGACACTCCGAAATCACCTGCCGCGCATGCTGGAACCACCTCTCAGACGTGCCGGAAGCACGTGCCGGACACGCCGGAAACACCTAGCGGACAGACCGGAACCACCTGCCGAGCACGCCGGAGCCACCTGTTCGACTGGCTGGAACCACCTGCCGGACAGGCCAATATTAACTGCTGGCTATGCCAGAACCACCTGGGGGACAGTCCGGGATCACCTGCCAGCCATGGCGGAACCACCTCTCACACGTACCAGAACCACCTGCCGGAGAAGCTGGAAACACGTCCTGGACAGTCTGGAACCACCTGCCGGCCAAGCATGAACCACCTGCCAAGCACAACGGAACAACCTGCCAGACACGCCGAAATCACCTGCGTGTTATGCCAGAACCACTTGGAGGACTCTCTGAGATGACCTGCCGGGCATGCCGGAACCACCTCTCAGACGTGCCAGAACCATGTGGCGGACAGTCCGGAATCACCTGTTGGGCATGCGCAACCACCTCTGACACGTACCAGAACCACATGCCGTGCAGGCTGGAACCACCTACCGGACAGACCGGAATCACCTTTCGGGCATGCCGGAACCACCTGTCAGATGTGCCAGAAACACGTGCCGGAGACGCCGGAAGCACCTGCCAAGCACGTTGGAACCACCTGCTCAACTCGCCTGAACCACCTGCCGGACATGCCAAAATCACCTGCCGACTATGCCAGAACCACTTGGCGAACACTCCGGAATCACTTGCCGGGCATGCAGGAACCACATCTCAGACATGCCAGAACCCCGTGCCAATGACCCCGGAAGCACCAGCCGAGCACGCCGGAACCACCTGCTCAACTCGCCTGAACCACCTGCCGGACACGCCAAAATCACCTGCCCGCTACACCAGCACCACTTCGGGGACAAGCCGGAATCACGTGAGGGGCATGCCGGCACAGCCTCTCAGACTGAACCTCGTGCCGGACACCACAGAACCACCTGCCGGACAGACCGGAACCACCTGCCGGACACGCCGGAACCACCGGCTCGACCCGCCGGAACGACCGCTGGACATGCAAAATCACCTGCCGGCTACGCCGGAAACACTTGGCGAACACTCCGGAATCACCTGCCGGGCATGCCGGAACCACCTCTCAGATATGCCAGAACCACGTGCCAATGACCCCGGAAGCACCTGCCGAGCACGCCGGAACCACCTGCTCGACTCGCCAGAACCACCTGCCGGACACGCAAAAATCACCTGCCGGCTACGCCACAACCAGTTGGGGAACACTTCGGAATCACCTGCCGGGCTTGCTGGAACCACCTGCCGGTCATGCCAAAATCACCTGCCAACTACGCCAGTACCACTTGGCGGACACTGTGGAAACACCTGTCGGGCCGGCCGGAACCACATCTCAGACGTGCCAAAACCATGTGCATGAGATGCTGGAACCACACCCCGAACAGACGGAAAACACCTGCCAGACCCGTCTGAACAACCTGCCGAGCATGCCGGAGCCACCTGCTCGACTCGCCGGAACCACCTAACTGACATGCCAAAATCACCAGCCGGGTATGCCAGAACCACTTGGCGGACACTCCGGAATCATCTGCCGGACATGCCGGAACCAGCTCTCAGACACACCAGAACCACGTGCCGGAGACGCCGGAAGCACCTGCCGAGCATGCCGGAGCCACCTGCTCGACTCGCCAGAAACACCTGCCGGACACGCCAAAATCACCTGCCGGGTACGCCAGAACCACCTGGCGGACACTCCGAAATCACCTGCCGCGCATGCTGGAACCACCTCTCAGACGTGCTGGAAGCACGTGCCGGACATGCCGGAAACACCTAGCGGACAGACCGGAACCACCTGCCGAGCACGCCGGAGCCACCTGTTCGACTGGCTGGAACCACCTGCCGGACAGGCCAATATTAACTGCTGGCTATGCCAGAACCACCTGGGGGACAGTCCGGGATCACCTGCCAGCCATGGCGGAACCACCTCTCACACGTACCAGAACCACCTGCCGGAGAAGCTGGAAACACGTCCTGGACAGTCTGGAACCACCTGCCGGCCAAGCATGAACCACCTGCCAAGCACAACGGAACAACCTGCGAGACACGCCGAAATCACCTGCGTGTTATGCCAGAACCACTTGGAGGACTCTCTGAGATGACCTGCCGGGCATGCCGGAACCACCTCTCAGATGTGCCAGAACCATGTGGCGGACAGTCCGGAATCACCTGTTGGGCATGCGCAACCACCTCTGACACGTACCAGAACCACATGCCGTGCAGGCTGGAACCACCTACCGGACAGACCGGAATCACCTTTCGGGCATGCCGGAACCACCTGTCAGATGTGCCAGAAACACGTGCCGGAGACGCCGGAAGCACCTGCCAAGCACGTTGGAACCACCTGCTCAACTCGCCTGAACCACCTGCCGGACATGCCAAAATCACCTGCCGACTATGCCAGAACCACTTGGCGAACACTCCGGAATCACTTGCCGGGCATGCAGGAACCACATCTCAGACATGCCAGAACCCCGTGCCAATGACCCCGGAAGCACCAGCCGAGCACGCCGGAACCACCTGCTCAACTCGCCTGAACCACCTGCCGGACACGCCAAAATCACCTGCCCGCTACACCAGCACCACTTCGGGGACAAGCCGGAATCACGTGAGGGGCATGCCGGCACAGCCTCTCAGACTGAACCTCGTGCCGGACACCACAGAACCACCTGCCGGACAGACCGGAACCACCTGCCGGACACGCCGGAACCACCGGCTCGACCCGCCGGAACGACCGCTGGACATGCAAAATCACCTGCCGGCTACGCCGGAAACACTTGGCGAACACTCCGGAATCACCTGCCGGGCATGCCGGAACCACCTCTCAGATATGCCAGAACCACGTGCCAATGACCCCGGAAGCACCTGCCGAGCACGCCGGAACCACCTGCTCGACTCGCCAGAACCACCTGCCGGACACGCAAAAATCACCTGCCGGCTACGCCACAACCAGTTGGGGAACACTTCGGAATCACCTGCCGGGCTTGCTGGAACCACCTGCCGGTCATGCCAAAATCACCTGCCAACTACGCCAGTACCACTTGGCGGACACTGTGGAAACATCTGTTGGGCCGGCCGGAACCACATCTCAGACGTGCCAGAACCATGTGCATGAGATGCAGGATCCACACCCCGAATAGACGGAAAACACCTGCCAGATCCGTCTGAACAACCTGCCGAGCACGCCGGAGCCACCTGCTCGACTCGCCGGAACCACCTACCTGACATGCCCAAATCACCAGCCGGGTATGCCAGAACCACTTGGCGGACACTCCGGAATCATCTGCCGGACATGCCGGAACCAGCTCTCAGACACACCAGAACCACGTGTCGGAGACGCCGGAAGCACCTGCCGAGCATGCCGGAGCCACCTGCTCGACTCGCCAGAAACACCTGCCGGACACGCCAAAATCACCTGCCGGGTACGCCAGAACCACCTGGCGGACACTCCGAAATCACCTGTCGCGCATGCCGGAACCACATCTCAGACGTGCCGGAAGCACGTGCCGGACACGCCGGAATCACCTAGCGGACAGACCGGAACCACCTGCCGAGCACGCCAGAGCCACCTGTTCGACTGGCTGGAACCACCTGCCGGACAGGCCAATATTAACTGCTGGCTATGCCAAAACCACCTGGGGGACAGTCCGGGATCACCTGCCAGCCATGGCGGAGCCACCTCTCACACGTACCAGAACCACCTGCCGGAGAAGCTGGAAACACGTCCTGGACAGTCTGGAACCACCTGCCGACCAAGCCAGAACCACCTGCCAAGCACAACGGAACAACCTGCCAGACACGCCAAAATCACCTGCGTGTTATGCCAGAACCACTTGGAGGACTCTCTGGGATGACCTGCCGGGCATGCCGGAACCACCTCTCAGACGTGCCAGAACCATGTGGCGGACAGTCCGGAATCACTTGTTGGGCATGCGCAACCACCTCTGAGACGTACCAGAACCACATGCCGTGCAGGCTGGAACCACCTACCGGACAGACCGGAATCACCTTTCGGGCATGCCGGAACCACCTGTCAGATGTGCCAGAAACACGTGTCGGAGACGCCGGAAGCCCCTGCCAAGCACGTTGGAACCACCTGCTCAACTCGCCTGAACCACCTGCCGGACATGCCAAAATCACCTGCCGACTATGCCAGAACCACTTGGCGAACACTCCGGAATCACCTGCCGGGCATGCCGGAACCACCTCTCAGATATGCCAGAACCACGTGCCAATGACCCCGGAAGCACCTGCCGAGCACACCGGAACCACCTGCTCGACTCGCCAGAACCACCTGCCGGACACGCAAAAATCACCTGCCGGCTACGCCACAACCAGTTGGGGAACACTTCGGAATCACCTGCCGGGCTTGCTGGAACCACCTGCCGGTCATGCCAAAATCACCTGCCAACTACGCCAGTACCACTTGGCGGAAACTGTGGAAACACCTGTCGGGACGGCCGGAACCACATCTCACACGTGCCAGAACCATGTGCATGAGACGCTGGAACCACACCCCAAACAGACAGAAAACACCTGCCAGACCCGTCTGAACAACCTGCCGAGCACGCCGGAGCCACGTGCTCGACTCGCCGGAACCACCTATCTGACATGCCCAAATCACCAGCCGGGTATGCCAGAACCACTTGGCGGACACTCCGGAATCATCTGCCGGACATGCCGGAACCAGCTCTCAGACACACCAGAACCACGTGCCGGAGACGCCGGAAGCACCTGCCGAGCATGCCGGAGCCACCTGCTCGACTCGCCAGAAACACCTGCCGGACACGCCAAAATCACCTGCCGGGTACACCAGAACCACCTGGCGGACACTCCGAAATCACCTGCCGCGCATGCTGGAACCACCTCTCAGACGTGCCGGAAGCACGTGCCGGACACGCCGGAAACAACTAGCGGACAGACCGGAACCACCTGCCGAGCACGCCGGAGCCACCTGTTCGACTGGCTGGAACCACCTGCCGGACAGGCCAATATTAACTGCTGGCTATGCCAGAACCACCTGGGGGACAGTCTGGGATCACCTGCCAGCCATGGCGGAACCACCTCTCACACGTACCAGAACCACCTGCCGGAGAAGCTGGAAACACGTCCTGGACAGTCTGGAACCACCTGCCGGCCAAGCCTGAACCACCTGCCAAGCACAACGGAACAACCTGCCAGACACGCCAAAATCACCTGCGTGTTATGCCAGAACCACTTGGAGGACTCTCTGGGATGACCTGCCGGGCATGCCGGAACCACCTCTCAGACGTGCCAGAACCATGTGGCGGACAGTCCGGAATCACCTGTTGGGCATGCGCAGCCACCTCTGAGACGTACCAGAACCACATGCCGTGCAGGCTGGAACCACCTACCGGACAGACCGGAATCACCTTTCGGGCATGCCGGAACCACCTGTCAGATGTGCCAGAAACACGTGCCGGAGACGCCGGAAGCACCTGCCAAGCACGTTGGAACCACCTGCTCAACTCGCCTGAACCACCTGCCGGACATGCCAAAATCACCTGCCGACTATGCCAGAACTACTTGGCGAACACTCCGGAATCACTTGCCGGGCATGCAGGAACCACCTCTCAGACATGCCAGAACCCCGTGCCAATGACCCCGGAAGCACCAGCCGAGCACGCCGGAACCACCTGCTCAACTCGCCTGAACCACATGCCGGATAAGCAAAAATCACCTGCCCGCTA